>NC_056731.1:1007279877-1007282377 GCF_019279795.1 Protopterus annectens
ACCAATATCACACTACCCTCGTACATATCCTGTACCACTCTTACATACTTCTCTGCCTCTCCCGACTTCCTCATACAATACCACAAATCCTCTCTAGGCACCCTGTCATATGCTTTCTCTAAGTCCGCAAAGACACAATGCAACGCCTTCTGACCTTCTCTGTATTTCTCCAACAACACTCTCAGAGCAAATATTGCATCTATAGTGCTCTTTCCTGGCATGAAACCATACTGCTGATCACTAATCATCACCTCCTTTCTTAACCTAGCTTGCACTACTATTTCCCATAACTTCAAGCTGTGACTGATCAGTTTTATCCCTCTGTAGTTACTGCAGCTCTGCACATCACCCTTATTCTTAAAGATAGGTACCAAAACACTTTTTCTCCACTCCTCAGGCATCCTCAGACTTTCCAAAATTTCATTAAATAATCTGGTTAAAAACTCCACTGCCATTTCACCTAAGCACCTCCATGCTTCCACTGGTGTGTCATCTGGGCCAACAGCCTTTCCATTCTTCATCCCCTTCATAGCTGACCTTACTTCCTCCTTGCTAATCTGTTTCACTTCCTGATTCACTATCCCCACATCATCCAACCTTCTTTCTCTCTCATTCTCTTAATTCATCAGCCCTTCAAAGTACTCTTTCCATCTACTCAACACACTCTCTTCACTTGTGAGTACGTATCCCTCACTATCCTTTATCACGCTTACCTGCTGAACATCTTTCCCAGCTCTGTCCCTCTGTATAGCTAATCGGTACAGGTCCTTTTCTCCCTCTTTAGTGTCCAGTCTCTCATACAACTCTCCATATGCCTTATCCTTAGCCTTCACGGCCTCTCTCTTTGCCATGCGTCTCATCTCGTTATACTCATGTCTACTTTCTTCATCTCTTTGGCAATCCCACTTCTTCTTCACCAGCCTCTTCCTCTGTATCCTCTCCTGTACTTCCCCATTCCACCACCAGGTCTCCTTGTCCTCCTTCCTCTGTCCAGATGTCACAACAAGCACCTTTCTATCAGTCTCCCTTACTAGCTCTGCTGTAGTTTCCCAGCTATTCGGTAACTCTTCACTGCCTCCCAGTGCCTGTCTTAACTCTTCCCTGAACTCCACCTCACAATCACCCTTTTTTAACTTCCACCATTTAATCCTTGGCACTGCTTTCACACTTCTCCTCCTCTTCTTGATGACCAACGTCATCCTACAGACAACCTATCTATGCTGCTTAACTACACTTTTCCCTGTCACCACTTTACAGTCTCCAGTCTCCTTCAGACTGACCCTCCTACATAGGATATAATCCACCTGAGTGCATCTTCCTCCACTCTTGTACATCAGCCTCTGCTCCTCCCTCTTCTTAAAATACGTATTCACCACACCCATGTCCATCCTTTTCGCAAAATCCACAATCATCTGACCTTCTGCATTCCTCTTCTTAACACCATACCTACCCATCACTTCCTCATCCCCACTGTTCACTTCACCAACATGCCCATTGAGGTCCGCTCCAATCACTAGTCTCTCACCCTTGGGTACACTCACCACCACTTCGTCCAACTCACTCTAAAATTTTTCTTTCTCATCCATAGCTCACCCACCTTGTGAATCATATGCACTAACAACATTCATCATTACACCATCAATTTCAAGCTTCATAAACATCACTCTATCAGACAGTCTCTTCACCTCCAAAACACTCTTAGCATACTGTTCCTTTAGGATAATGCCTACCCCATTTCTCTTGCCATCCACACCATGATAAAACAATTTGAACCCACCTCCTATACACCTGGCCTTACTTCCCTTCCATCTGGTCTCTTGCACGCACAATATATCAACCTTCCTTCTCTCCATCATATCAGCTAGCTCTCTCCCTATACCATTCAAAGTTCCTACCCTCACTACTACACTCCTAACCTTCCTCCTCTCTTCCTGCTTTTGGGCATGCCTTCGCCCTCTTCTTCTCCTTTGGCCAACAGTAGCCCAATTTCTGCCAGCACCCTGTTGGCTAACAGTACTGGTGGCAGTCATTGTTAACCCAAGCCTTGACCGATCCAGTAAGGAAATATGAAAAGTTATCCGCATAAGTAATTTGGCAGAGGTTTTACGCCGGATGCCCTTCCTGATGCAACCCTCCCCATTTATCCGGGCTTGTGCATCCCCAGTGGCTGGTTTATATATATATATATATATATATATATATATATATATATATATATATATATATATATATATATTTTTTTTTTTTTTTTTTGATATATCATAATCCTGGCTGAAGAATGATTGCTGTCCTTCTACTTTTATACAGAACTACTACTATATAATGACAGCAGACCAGACCCTAGTTCTGCTGACGGTTCTTCAATTCTTAGCAAAAAGGAATATCTCAAATACAACTGTGGATTACACTAATTCTCATACTGCAGGTAATAAGATTCCCTTGGTCCTTTCTCACATCACAGTATGTGGACATATTCAAATGTCAGTTGCTGTAGTTTACA
>NC_056731.1:1007284877-1007292377 GCF_019279795.1 Protopterus annectens
CCATGGGGGTGTGTCTGAGAGCAGTGATCTCACTATACACATGCCCCCTGTACTCAATAATTGCTGTACAGCAATGTAATGGTGGTGAGAGTGTTCGCGATATACCTCTTAACCTCTTAGAGTAAGAAATCTGGAGAAAGGAAATAAAAGTCTGGCTCGCAGACTTAAGTTGAGAAAGCAATAGGTCATGCATTAGCATGAATGTGCTAAAGGGTCTGAAGTCTAAAATACAAATGTCTGTCAGTATTTTCTAACTGCAATCTTTAATGATTTGCCACTAATCTGCCAGAAAGCCACAATGCTATGAAAAATGGACCAAACATATAAAGGCAAATATCTGGGCATTCTGTAACAATCTGTACAGTTCAGAGGTATGGTGGACATTGTTAACGTCCATGGAGCATACCTCAAATGCAAAGCCTGCCATGTCATCACCATTGTAAAAGTGCAGGCCCCCACAGATAATGTTGCAGAAATCAATGTGCATACCCCTACAGTACAAAAATAAAACAAAACAGTTTAATTTTTTTTTTTAGTCCCCAGTAAGGTTTAAGTGTAGCTGAGTGGGTGTGTGCATCACGCAGGTCTGCTCAGCCTAGTTTACACATCATGAGGAGCTAAATAGTTATATACGCCAGAACCTAACAATGCAGAAATAGTGAAGTGGTTAGAGTGCTTGCCTTGCAAGTAGTCATTCCTGTTTCAATCTCCAGTAAAGCCAGTTAGTATTTTACATATGAAAGCAGTACATCATTTATTTTTTTAATAATAATTAGGCAGTAAATACATATTTGTTAACCAGAGTAGTGTAGTAGGTCCAGATGTGAGGTGTCAGTGTAATAAAGTTGTGAAACCCCCATATAAACACAAGTGCCCATACAGTATAGTCACACAAGAATAAATGTAATGAAAGCACATTGGGGGATGTCAGGGAAGGTAAACAAATTTCTAACATGTCAGGAATAATGAATCAATCCCATATAGATGGTAGTCCATAAAATAAAACATAAGCAATGCTATGTATTGCAGAGCTATGCTGACCGGGTGTAAGCATTGTGTAAATATGAATATTAAGCAATTAGTAGATTGCAGATTGTAGTACTGGAACCATACACCCCTGCATGCAAAGCTGGACTCTGAGAACTATCGTGTTCTTGTTGTTTGAGCTGTATGTTTTTATGTATCTCCTATTGGATATTGATCTGATATGTTGATATTAACTGTAAACTACTATGTTTTTAGGACATGTCATTGAGGACTGCTGTCATGTAGTAATGGCATACTTTTCAAGTTCAGACATCTATCTTTCAAAACATACATCCTAATGCATAACCTGTTGGCTATCTACTTTCTGTCTATCCTCTGTACAGATGTGCAGATGTCAGGTATTGCTACTGCCATACCACTGTGTTGGTGCCTACAAGGTATTGTGCTGTGGGCCTGGACACTGCTGCTAGTACCAACATATGGGACATTCCCTAATGTGGACCTTGCCCCTTTTCTTTGTCTGTGTGAGGGGCATTACAGAGGTGGTGATCTACAGATTCACATACAGTAGGTGGCAATACATCACAGGACAGGACATGTGAAGACAGCCAACCAACATAGTGGTACATATGGTGGATTGCTAGACTGACAGGGTTTGTGTAGACATGCATTTAGTGAGTGACTTCTCAACTCACAGTGATATGCTCTGACATACCTCTCCACTGCCATGCTGTGGACAGACTAGCCACATGTGTGCCTGTTATGTTTTGTCTATTCCCCAGACAGTTGGTTTCCTTGGTAAATTAGTAGTGGACTCTGGGGAATGCAGTCAGTAATCTATTTGTATTACCAACATCATATTCCTCATAAAGGATGTTACAACAAACACAGTGACATCTGTAACTGTCTCAATGTATGACAGAAGTATGTCCAATCTATCCCTGTGTTTGTGCCCCTGTTCCCAACTAGTGATTTAGGGCTTGATGCCAAGCTTATTGAGTTATTGCATGATTCCTGACTGTGAAATGTTATCAAAGGCTTTGGCCAGATCAAGGTATGCTGTATGTGCCACCTTACCTTCATCCTCAGCTCAGGTGACTGACGCCAAGAGGTTGACCAGGGTGAATGACCAGGTATGACCTACCCTTCACAAAAGTAAACTGTGTGGGATCCTGAGTCTGCAGATTCCCATATCCCAATCTGTTAGGTGCATGATGATGCATTCCAAGATTTGCATAACAGACTTGTCAAGCAATTTTTGCAGTATTTTCCAGGGTCTGTAGTCACACCTCATTTGTGGAGAGGGGTGAATGTAGCAGTGCCCAATTCAGTAGCGACAAGGCCTGATACAAGGCTGTGCTTGAACAGGACACACAGGTAAAGTGTCAGGTCACTGTAATTCATGTAGAATACAGCCAGGGATATTGTCATGTCCCATAGAAGCTGTATTCTTAGCCTTGGACAGTGGTGCTTTAACCTGTGCTGCAGTAATACTGGGTGCCTGGCAGTGTACTGATATTGAGATTGGTCCTTTGGGAGGGGAGAGGGGGGTAAAGTTTGCACTCCAGATGTCAGCCAGTATATTGGCATTATTTGTTGGCTCAGTCTGGGAGGTACCATTGTCTAGTAGCTCAGAAGAAATCTTGGAATTGCCATGGAGATTCTCTACATAACTGTATGAAGCCTTATGGTTGTCTTAACTATGTGCTCCAATTCTGTTCTCACAACTAACTTTGTAGAATTTGATGAGGGATTTCAACTTTTAATTGAGGCTGAAAATGGTTTATTGTCAGTCTTGGGACTTCACCTTATTCCATATCAGTTCCCTTTTTCTGCTGTACAGTTTCTTTATGGCAGGGGACCACCAGATCCGCTTCCTTTTTTGGAGGTGAGGTTCCTGGTTGTATTTGGTATGGCGGTATCCATGCATTTGTGTACGTGTTCATAGTGCATTGTTGTTTGATTCAGCTGTCATGCAACTAGTCTCCATTTGCATGGGTGCTGTGTGGTTAGCCACCTCTGTTTTAGGAGGCCATAGTTAGCTTTGGAAAGTCTTTTCATGGTAGTTACCCATGAAAGGGTATGGGACGGCTGTGGATTTCCAAAGGTGATTAATTTGTGTTCAGGTATAACAAGGTAGGAGTTGACTATTGGTGTAAAGCAACAGTTGACCATGTTTGGGAAGGACCAGGTTGAAGTAATGCGCATGTTTAAATTAAAATAAAATTTTCTGCCTCTTTACTTACTCTGTTTTGCCCACCGGCCCTGCCCTCCTGGACAACCAAGAACAGTCACTGATTCATTATTCCCAGATTGACCTACTCTCCCAAACAGGAAAATCCTACCTTCTCCCTGAAGTGTCAGGAAAGGAATTAAAATAAATGTTTCTGCCTCTTTACCTACTCTGTTTTGCCTACTGGCCCTGTCCACCTGGACAACCAAGAACAGTCACTGATTTATTATTCCCAGATTGACCTACTCTCCCAAACAACAAAATCCTACCTTCTACCTGAATTGTAAGGAAAGGAATTAAAAGAAATTTTTTCTTCCTCTTTACCTACTCTGTTTTGCCTACCAGCCCTGCAATCCTGGACAACCAAGAACAATCACTGATTCATTATTCCCAGATTGACCTACTCTCCCAAACAGGAAAATCCTACCTTCTCCCTGAAGTGTCAGGAAAGGAATTAAAAGAAAGTATGTTATGGAATTAATCTTACTTTGATTTATATGTAAAGTTTCTCTACCGCTTACTAGGAGCTAGTATAGTACCTCGGCCTGAAAAGCCTACAGCCAAAACCTCACATACCTACCTCATCCCATTTCATCTTTTCCTTATACCTTTCTACCTCCTATAGTGACTCCTCACTCCACTTCAGAGATCTGGCCACTAGATGGCAGTCTTTACCCACCTATAACCTCTCTTTCTCACTCAATTCCTCTCACCATAACATATGACCAGTCCTTTCACTTTCATTTTCTCTACCTACTTGTTAACAGTCCTACCTACCTCTGACTATCACCCACTTCTCCTCAATACGGTCCCCTAAGCACCCCTCTAACCAGCCTATCACCTTCTGCAGTTACCTTCACCATACTGATAGATTTTCACACTGTCTGTCCTGCTGCCTTCTTTCCTTGGGTCTACCTGCTCCGTTTACCCTGTGGGCTCACTCCGCTCCACTAACCTACCCCCAATTCCCACCCACCCCAAGTGGTCCTACTCTTATACTACCTACCCACACCCCTTCCCCCTCCCAACACTCACATTCCCCATCTCTATTGGCTAACATACTCCTACTCCCTCTTTTCACATATCACTCCCTATCTTCATCCACCACCCCTACCACCTATATCTCTCATTACTAAGTATAACCCTATGACTATAGCAGGAACCTAATACCCTATCCATCCAAATGTATAAGCTACACTCCCTAGTCCACTTACAAAGCTTACTCATAACCACACTTTTACCACCTTTAACAATTGCCTACCTAGTAACCTATTATGAATATCCATTACATCCACACCTTTACTTCCCCAATAAGCTAACTACCTCTCCTTCTCTACTTATCTTCACTAACCATCTTAATGCTACATCTACACCCAGCTATCTACTAGCAAAATACCATAGGACAGTCCACAGTAGATATATTTCTCACCACCCCAGAAAATCCCTTTATCAATATAACAAATTCCCAAATCCTAGACTACAAATATTACTATCTTTACAAGATGGAGACATTCACACTAACCCAGGCCCAACAAGTTTAACTACCACTCACCTCCTCTACCCCAGTACTTCTCACTTTCACTCCTTGACCAAACCTCCAAACTCACTCTTAGTAGCACACCTTAATATATGTAGCATAAATAATAAGACTGCTCAACTTCACGCTCTCCTGGATATCTACTCTATTGACAAACTTTGCTTAACAGAAACATGGTTAAAACCTATAACCAAAGACAATGACATTATCCCACCTGGTTATAATGTCTTAAGACTAGACAGAACAGCTAAGGGAGGTGAATAGCTATCCTATTTAAATCAGGACTACAGATTACTACCTATGACTACAAACCACCCCAAGACTCTAATGCTGAAATTCTTATTACCAAGTTGCAACTTAACAGATTCAAATCCATCTGTATAATCTGTATCTATCGCCCTCCTGGTGACAACATTACCACTATAGAAAATACCCTCTGTTGGTCATCTCAAAACTTACCCCAAGAAACCATCATCCTAGGAGATTTAAATATCGACTGGAAGAGCTGTAGCACTACCCACCCTACCACCCATATTAACCTATTTGGTTTCAACCAAACCATAATCTCCCCCACCAGGATTAACAAGTCTAATAAGAAGGAAAGTTCCCTAGATTGGATACTTATCAATAACTCTGCCCAAACCTATGAAGCTAGAACCCTTCCTAATGAAATTAGTGATCACTCACTTACCTATATCATGAGGCTTAAAACCAATCTACCCACTCCTACGATTTTCAAGAATATAAGTACCAAAAAAAACTTTAACCCTGATCTCTTCCAAAGCGAACTTAGAGCATTCAACTGGTCACCCTTGAAACACCTCCCTCTGGACGAAGCTGTTAATCACTTTAATTTTAAATTCCTAACCATACTAGACCACCATGCACCAATCTGCTCTATCAGAATGAGAACTAAATCTGCCTATGGCTCTCAAAAGAAACCAAGCAAAAAATCATCTCAGAAACAAGTATTGGGCTAAATACCGCTCAACCAAAAACCTTATAGACCAACTAAACTTTAGACAGCCAAGAAATAAAACTAAACAAGCTATAGTATCTGACAAAAAAGCTACTACCTACAATTCCAGCAAGATCACTATAATAAACCACAAAAGTTAAGGGCAAGTATTAACCAATTGCTACACCCAGGTCAGTCCATCACACCAAACCCACAAGGCTCTGACCAGGATAAGCCCATACAAACTGCCAATGCCTTTAATTCCCTTTTCACTGAAACCATTCAAATGCTTGCTAGTCAGTTATCAACTCAGAACTTAACTTTATCCAAATCTAACACTATCACACTCCTCGATTTCTCTTCCAACCAGTCTCAACTACACATATTCTAACCCTTCTTCATAAATTAAAACCATGCTCTCCTTCAGCAGACCAACTACCTGCTGAATACCTAAAAATAGCAGCTAAATCCATTGGCTATCCCATTTCCATTCTAATTAATAGAACCATCACTGAAAAAAAATCCCCAAAATCTGGAAGGTCTCCCATGTTATTGCCCTTCACAAGGATGGACATTTTGCTGAATTCTCCAATTACAGTCCCATAGCCCTACTTTCTCCCTTAGCTAAGCTAATGGCAAAATGCATCCACAAGCAATTGCTACATCACCTACTCCAAAATAATCTACTTTCCAACTGTCAGCATGGCTTCAGACCTTCACACAGCACAACTACTGCCCTCCTTTCCTTTACCGATTGCATTAACAAAAAACGTAACCTCAATTTGCTGTCCTCTGCATTGTTTATAGATCTGTGTAAGGCTTTCAATATGGTTAATCACCAGATACTTATAAATATCCTGAAATCCCTGTCACTAGATCCACTAGCAATAAAATGGTTCCAGTCCTATTTAAACAGACAACAGGCAGTACTCTGGCACAGCACTTTATCTACCAACCTCCCCATTAATCTTGGTGTCCCTCAAGGGTCCATACTAGGACCTCTCCTGTTTTCTATATTTATCAATGACCTTCATCTAGAAATCCCTCAACCAACATGCATACAATATGCAGATGTCTCTGCACTGATTTACTCAGCCACATCTATATCCAAACTTAACTCCCTTACCCAAACAGTGTTTAACACATTTGAACTTTGGTTCACACAATGCTGTCTCCTTCTGAACCCCCAAAAACAAGCTCCTCCATTTTTCCCCAACTCATAAATCTCCCCTGATAAATTTCTCAGTCACATCCATTAATGGTACTCTCATATCCCCAGAGACTACCACCAAACTTCTAGGTATCACCATAGATAACAACCTTAACTTTGACACCCATATTAACAATGCTATAAAAACTGTTAATAGAAAACTAGGCTCTCTCTATAGGATAAAACACTTCATCTCTCCTGCAGCTAGAATAACTATTGCTCATACCCATCTAATCTCTACTCTCCTCTATGCCTCACCTATTTATACAAATCTATCCAAAACCAACTTTAATAAAATGGAAACTGCCAACAATAATATAGTCAGATTTGCTACAAGTAATCCCTTTAAAACCCACCACTGTTATAATCTAAAACAGCTAGGATGGCTGGAATTACAAAATCAGATTAAATTCCACCAACTGACCATACTCCATAAAACCTTCACCATCCAACAAATACCCCTATACTGTCTACCCTTATCACTCCCTACAGAAATTTAAAGACCTTGCATTCATCCCACAAACTTCTGGTCAATATTTGTAAATCAAACAACAGGGCTGGAAACTCTATCTTCT
>NC_056731.1:1007297377-1007332377 GCF_019279795.1 Protopterus annectens
TGTAGTTGGCCTGTGTACACAGGTTTTGTTGTATGAGGTATCCCTACCTGCTGCCTGTAACACTACTGCCCCCACACATGAAGGATGTCTTCCTTACAGGCAAAGTAAAGGGACAATGCCCACATGAAGTAATCAGTTATAGTAGTGGTTGCTATAGCATTGGCTCTTGGAAGAACTACACAGTTGTGTGCATGCAATTAGAAAGTGGGGAACACCAACTGGTGCAAATGCCATCACCTGCTCATGAGCATCATCTACAAAGTCATACAGCAACCTATTCAAACCAGCTCGATCTATGTAGTGCAGAGAGAAAGACAGAGAAAGAGAGAGAGAGAGTGAGAGAGAGAGAGAAAAACCAAACCAAAGAAAACCAGAAAGACATAAATCTAAATTGGGAACACAGAAGAGAGCATACAAATAAAACAGGTATGTGAAACATGTAAGCATGTAAATGAATGAAGTATTTGGTCTGTAATAATGGGATAGATGATTTTGAGAGAATTCTATGTGCCAACAAGACTTGCTGTAACGATGTCCTGCTGAACAACTGCTATGGACATAGCATCTGGCTCTGTCTGCAGTGGGCCATACCTGTCAACTGTACAGATCTTCACAGACTGTCAAGATTTACCCATCATAGTGTTTGGCCTGCACCTCCTAACATCTATATTTTTTCTGGCAAATAGCTGAGGATGGAAGCCATGAAGTAATGGCAAACACTTGAGTTTCAGACTCCACATCCTTTAGAACAGTCAGGGTAATGCAAACTGTATTATGCTACAAACTTCATAAGTTTGTAACAGGCATATTCAAGGTCTGTCCCTATTTATCCCCACATAATTTTAGGCTTTGTCCAGATGTTATGTTATAAGTACTGTTGCAGATGTGTGTGTTAACCTGCATGTGATATACTGAATTAATAACATTCAACTGTACAGAGTTTTGCCAGACAATAGTCATAGTTGTGACTATCTGTAGTCACATACACATATACTAGTGTTATGTCAGCTATATTAATATATCAATATTGATTTCCATGTTGTCACCCATTGAAGTGGGCCATTGTCCAGAATTCCTGGTATAACAGGTTGAGAAGTATGATTGAGCTGCAAGACTGTAAACACAGTGTGCCATACTGACATAGAACACAAATGTATTCCAGGTATCCCCTGTGCATGTGTATGTATATATATGTTCAGCTGAGCTGAAAGGCAGAAAAGTAATAACATGGGTTACATGCAGCACGGAAAATATGTTGTGCATGTTGCACGTGTGTAATATCAGTGTCACTGCATACAACAGAAATAAATGTGTACAGCCACTGGTTGTTGCATTGCCATGGCACTGATATGGGTACTATAGTAGACATGATTATCAGGTAGTAATTAGAAAAGTGTACAACTGTGTTATGAGCCACTGTCCATGCCTACCGCTAACAGCTATATCAACACCCATATACACTGGATATCCAAAGTGTACACCACACACCCCTGTTGGAATGTGAGGTTTGTGTGCTGTATGCCAGTAAGACCACAGAAAATAATTTCAAAATGTTTCTCACCTCAAATGTGACCCATAGCCATAACCTGTACAATTATATTGAAAAAGAATCAAAGCTGTTTCAAGGAAGGTGAGCAACCATTGCCAAGTGAAGATGTGTCATGATGTTAGAGTACAAACCAAGACAAATGGATGCTGTAATGAGCTTAGCAGGTGTTTACACAGCATATAAGTTTAAGGGTGTTCACACATTCAACTGGATTACTGTACTGAGTATTATTTCCCATATGTTTTCACAGAACAGACTATGTTTTCAATTGAATTGAGCAGGCTATAGGTTACATTACAGGTGGGGATTGTGTTGAAATGAGTTTTTGTGGGGTCATGCTTCAATTATAAAAATACCAGGCATTGTAACAGGGGTGTGTACACTTTATATCTACTGTAGATATACGGAATCAGCAGTACCTGACCTGTAAAACCAGCCTCCACCAAGGATAGAATAATCCCCCTTGGTCGACAGCAGCAATACACCAAACACATAATAGGTTTCTATAGTGGCTGTACAGGAACACATAGGTGCAGACCACAACTTGGAAGCAAGTCCACCTCTATCTGAGCAAGCATGTAGGTTCACAGGTGACTTCCTGTAAGGCTGACTATGAATATAAATCAGACATATCCACACCACCAAGGCCAATTGCAACAATCTCTCTACATATGTAGTCAGTCTCAGAGGCAGTAACACAATTCAACCTGTACTGGGGGTAAAGCACACCTCATACACATATGCCATGGATACAGGCAACCTGCATCAGACAGGTTAGGTGGGAACAGTGCCACCCTGTTCACACCATTTGTACAGGGGGATATGCACATCAATCACACTCCTGCCCTCATCAATGGTGAGCATGTACATAATGCCTACTGATGGCAACAACAACAAGTCTCCATGGGGCATGAGAACATCATAGTCTGCCTCCTACATGAACTCAGGCATGTGCTCACAGCTCCATCATACACTACAGTCAAACACAGACTTGCCACCATCCACACACCATCCACCATACCTCTCAACCCGGAAACGTCAAAAATCTGTACAAGGCACATGAAAAATAGGTACAAATCTGTACACTGATTAACGTGAAATTTGCATACATAATTACATAACCCCACCCACTCCAATGGAATTGTGAGATACCAATTTTCAAATGCAAACTGAAGAACAGATAACCAAAATATGGCACCAGAGTCCCCCTGCAACCATTTCAATGTCCTATAACCTGACAATTTCACCCCATTTACCATAAACACTGTGTGCATACTGTTTTACTTCTACAATGATTATTTGGATTTTATTTTTACATTTTATAGTACAATGCACAAACACTAGTAGATATCTTCTAAACAAAGCAACACTGTCTCACAATGAAAATAGACTTGACATTAAAACTTCTCTGCCCTTTTAACTCACATTAATTGAAACAGCATTGAAACCCATACCACATCCAAAGAAAATGCATCTGGCCAGTGGTGGATAAAGATTACCTTTGAGCTGTTTTCAAATCATAAGCCCCTTGCACACAAAACAAGAAACATACATGCATTCTTTGATATACCTTCCTGACTTTATTAAATTATATTCCTTGTATAATACAGCATACTTGTTAGACTTACGTTAGAGCACATTTTAAATGTATTGTTTTAACATTTTTTCCAGTAGGCAATGAAATAAAATGCATGAAACAATAATGACAAAACCGCACAATTCAGAACATTTCCATCATAAAAGTCTACTCAAACTTCTACAATCCACCAGTATCATTAAATATGCACAATATCTGCTGAAGTAAAAGTCATCTAAATAATTTTACATTAAAGAAATCTGTAACTAATGAAGAGGTTGCTGCTAGCAAATAGCTTTATAATATATATTTCATTGTTTCATCTACATATAAAGTGAATGTTGCCCTTGAGGCAAATATTGCCTAGGTTGCATTAATAAAATGATAAGCTAGTAATATTGTTTAGTGTCCTTAACACTGCCATTTCCCATACACACAGAGCAGCCGTGACTCAAGTGCAAAGAAAAAGCAATGCAAGAAAAATAAATCAAGCGCAAAGAGAAAGCAATGCAATGTAAGGAAAGTAAATTGAGCCCAAAGTACAACAACATAAGCTAAGCAAGCTTCGTACTGGATTCTGTTTCTCACACTCAAGTGATAAGCATGTTTCTCACATTGCAATGCCATTTGTCTTGCACATAAGGACGTTTCTCCAAGTTTCCTTCTGCTGCTGTAAACACTCTCCTAAAGCAGGTTTCTCTCCATAATACTGCCGTTTCCCATACACACACACACACACACACACACACACACACACACACACACACACACACACACACACACACACACACATGCAGCAGCTGTGACTCTAGCCCAAAGAGAAAGCAATGCAAGTAAATTGAGCCCCAAGTACAGCATAAGCTAAGCAAGCTTCATACTGGATGCTGCTTGCACATAAGGCCATTTCTCCAAGTTTTTGTCTGCTGCTGTAAATGCACTCCTAAAGCTAATTTCTCTCTACTGCAATAAAGAAACTCCTAAATCAAGTTTCATACTGGATGCTACTTGCACATAAGGCCGCTTCACCACGTTCTTCTCTGCTGCTGTAAACACACTCCTAAAGCAAGTTTCTGTCCTTAATACTGCTGTGTTGTTTCCCATATACGCACACACACACACACACACACACACACACACACACACACACACACACACACACACACACACACACACACACACAAAAGCCACTAATTCCAAAGACGGTACCTTCTGTCTGGCTTGCTCTGCAGTCTGCAGTTAAAAGTGCATGGCTAATCCTCCTGCAACAGACATGCGGCTTTCAGCAGTTGAAGAAATCCTGCCCGAATAGCTTAGAAAGTAAATCCTGCCCGAACGGCTGTAAATGTGGCTTAAGATATCCTGTGTTGTGTGCCTGAATGGCAGTTGGCTTAAATACGTGCGGCTTAAGATATCCTGTGTTGTCAGTCCTTCAAACAGATGTGCGGCATGCTGACAGAGTGATGTCATTGCGCACGTGATGACGTCAGCTCCAAAAGCGCCAAAATAAAAAAAAAATAGATTGAAAAATCGGACATAATGGGGTACCACTCGGGAATCATGGCACCCCATTATTGGGACCCCAAAACTCTTAAAAATCGAGTAATTCGGGATGGTTGAGAGGTCTGCCATCCACATGGAACATGCCCACTGTCATCCCTATACACAGAAATGAATAGAGAATAGAGGATTATCTAATTAAGTGTCCAACATTGGGGGAACTAGACAGGTCAGGGCCAGGAGTGTAATGCAAGATGCCAAAGCCATGATAGCTTAGATTGTTATGGTATAGTCTGGATTATTTGCAAGTAATATCCACTGTTGATCTGCAAATGGCAACCATATGAGGTCCTGTGACCTTTTTTCCTGTTTATGTCTTCCAGGAAATTTGCCATATCCATGGCTGCCAGCATTCAGCAATAAAGAGAATGACACCATAATGCAGTACGTGATACAGCATTATGACATATTATTCAGCTGCAGAGCCCAGGATCTGCAGGAGAGGACCACCCTGTGGAACAAGCTTGTTCCCAGGGTAAACAATGCTGGCCTGCATAGCCGAAATTGTGAGCATATGCGGCATCATTGCACTGACCTCATCTGACTCACCTAGCAGTGGGCTGCTGCTGTTGCAAGGGACTGGCTAGCCACAGGTGGGGGTCAAGCCATCCAGCCCCCACTGACACATGCTGAGGAGCTCCTTGCCATCCTTGGGGTGTCCACCCACCAGACAAGTCATGAAGTCGAAGACAGCATTGTGGAGGTGGGTGCCACCCACACAATGGAAGAAGAGCATGCAGGTAAGGCCCTAGTGCACATTACTGGAACACTGTTGCTTATCCATTTTTATCTGTATAGTATCTACATGCATATGTCAGATAAGATTTGTCAGATAAGATTGGTGTTGCTGGAGTTTAGTAATGCACAGATGTGCACATCTATGTTGATGGCCTGCATCATCCTTAGTATTGGGATTTGTACTGTTGATATGCTGAAATGCTGCTTCCACCCAGTACCAATGCCACAGGATTGGCTACTGACATTACTTCTCTCTCACAACTATTTAGGTCCCCATGGTATACAACTAGGACAGCAGCCTGTAGCTTTTAAGTATGGAGTTGTTTTGCTCAGGTTTGCCAATACACTGGCCATGTTAAGGCCATGCTACGTGCCATGCCCACATTTACCACACCTACCCATAATGCATGCTGTTTATGTTCAGTTTTGTTGGTGTTAACTGCACTCCATCACAGTGGTCATCACGGTAGCATATCTGAAAGGTATGTAAGATTCCTGCTGTATACCTCACAACCTGTCAGTGCAAGATGTGTGGACAGAGATAAACAAAATGGTGGGAAAAATGGCCTACAGTAGGAACATGTATGAAACATTACCCTTATACAGTGGATACAACAGTGTATACACCACTATTACGATGGCAACTGTTCTTGATATACACAATGGCAGACCAAAGTAACACATTCCACACCTTTTACAACCTGTAATGTGATCCTAACATGAGCAATGAATGTGTAATATAGAAGCCTATGTTAGGACAACAAATATAGGGTATAAAAACATTAAAAAACACTGGAAACATATGTGTGCACACTCTCCAAATAACATATTGTGAAGGTGGCTTGTGATTTACTGACAGCATTCACTCTTCTTGAGTACACACCTGCCATCAAGTACAGGACCTCAATTTCATAACAAGAAATTGTCTGCTGTCCAAGAATATGTTCATGACATCTGCACAGTTGCCTGCAACAGAGGCAGCCATGGCTTGCGCACATCTTCCAAAGCATGAAATATATCCCATATCTGAAAGGTAGCAGTCAGGAGTGGTAAAAGTAACCTTACCTCACCATTGTATATACCATGGCAAACAGAGCAGACAGTGACGTAGAGGTGTATTAAATATGGGACAACAGTGATGTAGAAAAGAAACAGATGCCCATCCAAAACAGATGACAAAACATGTTGCAAACTGGTCAGGTAGGCTGCCCAGAGATATGCAGCAATATTGAGAGAGTTGCAGGATTGTCTAGCAAGTACTATCTGTGTAGTACCAGTGTTAACAATTGCCTGGATTCTGCATAACTGTAACCTATGGGTTAGGGTAATTAGGCAAAATATTTGTTCCACATGGAACATCATCCAGGGCTCTGTACAGGTAGCATAAGCATAAAATTAAGTCTCCCAAAGGCATGTGTTGCAATGTGTAATGGTGTCATGAGACCAAGGCTCAAACCGACAGACAGTATTCATAAAGATACTTGTGGTGAACAAGCAACACCTCACTTCACCTCAGGGCCACCCTCCCCAACTTTTAGCTTGCTAGTGCCAGTGTACACTTTTAGGGTTGCTGTTCATTAGCTGGAAGTAGACCTGTATACATGGTGGGGGGAATTTGGAACACTGCAAAATAACAATCATGTGTGGCCCACAGTTGTCAAGCATCTGCAGTAAGGCTGAGAATGGGGAGGGGTGTCAGCATCAAATACAACAGTGAACTGAAGCATACATCCAAGTCTAGCTAAGAATGGCTGTATCTGGACACATTCAAGGTTATGAATTGTGCTAGACATAACCCAGACTCTACAGCAATAGAGAAGCCACTGTGTGACCTCCAAGGGCTGTGTACGTGAACTGACCTTGCAATCTGGCAGAGTTGGGGGACCTTTGTAGGGCAGACAGACCAAATAATGCCAAGTAAAGATGGAACATGCTAGCATACCCCTTGCAGGAATAGTGACTGCTGTAGTTCATGTAGGTGCTTCAACAAGCCGTTGATTTAAGGGCGTGCACACTTATGCAACCCATATATTGTATGCATCTCATTCAGCATCTCCATGACTAACACATTTGTTTGATACTGCTTTGGAATGCACAGGTCATATGTCACATATCAGGTATGTGTAATGTTATCAAATGCAATAGTGTGGCCCCATTTCATATCATAGAAGAGGCTGGCATGTCAACAGCGATGCGTACACTCCTCATATCCACATTAAGCTATGAAAGTTGTCAGTGTAACTGGATTTTATTGCACATACATGCAATGCTGATGATGAGATCTGCAAATCAAAGGTCAGGCATTAATTATTGACATCAGTCCTTATATCATCCCAGTTATGTGTCAGACAAACACATAGGGGCTGTGAGCAATAGAGCAAACATAACTGCCAGACATCTACATATTCAGCAATGATTTGTACACTTGTGAGATATAGTGCATAGTAAATGCCAGTGTGCTGTACAGGTGCACAGCAATAATGTGTGCATGGGTGCAGTGTGTTCCAGGGGAAGGGGAATCACCTACTAACACAACTCATGCATCACAGAGATGTATATTGTTGGTTGTTGTTGTTGTGTCTTTTGGCTTTTCCCAGTTAGGGGATGCCACAGTGGAACTCCGGTCTGCTAATGATTGGCAGTAGATTTTTATGTGCCAAGTTGCCAGCTCTGACACACAACCTTCAACGAAGGTATGCCCATTCACGCATGTCTCCACACAGAAGACGCTTTAGCTGAGAATCGAACAGGACAACATCTTACTGTGAGGTGACAATGCTACCGCAGCACCACCACCACAGTGTAGAGATGTATATTGTTGGTAACAAGGATTAATAATGGCTGCAGTGCATGCATGTCAACTGTTGGATAATGAGAGGTCTGTGTAATATCTTTCTGCCACCTCACCTGTAAGTGTGTATGTGTAAAAGTAAACCATAATGTACAGGTCTTAATTTAAATTTAATGTCTGCTCCTCACAGGTGGCGATGTGGGTCAGGGTTCTTCCGGCAGGCAAACTGATGGTAGTGTCTATACAGGCTCTGACAATGATGATAGGCATAGTGAGGCACAGGCAGCATTGTCAGGGGCTGAATCTGTGCCATTGGTTGGCATCCCACTTTTATCCACCCCATCCCTGCACACAATCTCAATGCCCACACATAACCCATCGTCAGTGGCCATAGATGAGGGACAGTTGGCGGGTGGTGGCATGGGACAGGAAAGTGTGGTGACTATGGCAAGTGTGTCTGTCCACAACAGCCATCGCCGGCCAACTGGCGAGGTCCCACCCAGGCAGATGGACAGGGGTGCTTGTAGGAGGGCTGCTGACAATCATGCCCCTGGCAAAAGTGCCACAGCAGGTGTCATCAGACACATGTTTCGGGCCATCATGGAGGCACAGACACATATTGAACATTACACCAGAGATAGTCTGAGGCTCAAGAGGACTACTGTTTCTGCTGTATGTGACTACATCCATGATCATGCAAATGCCCTTTATTTTGCAGAGGTCATGGATAGACAGTTGGGTGAGATGGTGGGAATACTCGACTGTGTGGTGTCTGTGGTAGAGCATGTAGTGGGACTAGGGCATCGGCCACATGGATGTAGGTCAGCAACACCAACAGTTGGAGGTCTATGTGGACGTGCAACATCTCACTCCTGCTCCCATAGTGGCAGTACCAGCAGCACCCCTGCAGGGGGGTGCTGTCCACACCACAACACAGCAGGCCACATGCACATGGTCCTGGCCGGTCCCAACAACAGACCAAAGTCATTGTCAGGGGAGAGTGCCATATCTGGGCTTCTGTCTGGTGGTGCCCATGAAACCCCTGGCAGGGCCAGTCCCCATGTCCATGGCCAGACACTGTGATCTGTACACCCTGCCATGTATGTTCCACAGCTGTCCAACATACCCCTGTATAGGGCAGCCAGATGGCAGAATTGTGTGCATCCAATCACACACACACACACACACACACACACACACACACACACACACACACACACACACACACACACAGACACACACACACACACACACACACACACACACACACACACACATCACCATCACAGCTAGGGCACTTCCATACTTACACACACACCACATCTGCACAGGCCATTTTATAAACAACCCCCTAACCACACACATGATGTCAACCAAATGGCTCAGCCTAGGCTTCTGGCTAACCCACACCACACCCTGTGCATATTATGATACCTGTATCACATCCCTGTCATCCATACCATTGATGCAGGGACATGTTAATATAGTTCTGATGCACAATGTAAATGTAAATGTACTACAGTTTAGCAATTTAATGCTGTTTAAAGTGTTGTTAGGTGGAATGTTTAATGATTACATGTCAGGGTGTGTAGCTGTCTAGCCATGATGCATTATTGCTGTTAACACTGACTGAATGTGGTCTCATTAATGTGTTCTGTTTGTGTTCTAGGTGTCTGCATGTCAGGAGGATGTTGGTCTGCTGTCCTTTCCTATAAGGGGTGAGGCACTGTTGTAACACATTGACTGTGTCATATCTTGGGTACAGCTGAACACAAATAGCAGGTCTGTATAACAGTTATTGCATGTGCCACATGGCTGATAGGTCTGAGGGGTGTATACAGGTGAGTGCATGGTGGCTGATGTAAGCAGCTATTCTACAGTGGACGTTGATAATTGTACTAGGTGGCACACACCAAATGTCTGTGAATAACACACACAGAGGATTTTGTGTTGATGCAACACACAGAGAATACTGTTCACATGGATGTACTTAATTTTGCAGACAACTCATTTTGGCCTATGTAATTCCACCAAGAGCAAATTGCCAAAATATCACATCACTAAATAATCAGTCTGCCAAATTTCATTTAAAAGAAAATAGTACTGGCTGGGTATATGTCCTTATCCCCAATGTAGTGCAATACTAGAGTTGATATAAATAGGTGTGCTGGTGTGGGGGGGCACCTCCCACTTTGGAGAGTGTGGGGTGGCAAAGAACCACACATAGTGTGATTAACAACTAAACCTCTTACCATAAACTGGACAATATAACATCACACAAAGCGGGGGATACAAACAACAATACCACCAATGTGGGTGGCTGTTCCCAAAACAGCCATCCCAACTATATGTACTAACTCTAGTATCACTGTAGAGCTGTACAGTGGGGAAAGGGCATTTATACATCCACCACTAGTTTTGATGGCAGGAATTTCTACAAGATGATTACTTAGCAATGTTACCTTTTGCCAGTTAGTTCTCAGACACATGACCTCCTGGGAAATATTTTTTCTGCAAACTGAAGTAGATCTCTTTACATACACACACACACTTATCTGAGATTAAATCCCCTACCTACATACTTATTGCTACTAATGTGTTTGTCCTTAATTGCACACACCACAGAGCTTGCAGGGTGAGGTGTGTCCCAAGCTTCCTGTACAGTGAACAACGTCACTAGGCCTTATACAGTATGGTAATGGGAGATGTACTGGGTGTTAATGGACACTACATAGTATAACATACTGACATATACACATTGACAAACACATACAGTCATGGACACATTTGACAGACCTGGGTTTAGCAGTACTGACTACCTTGTCAGTGTGCCCATACTGTTACAGAGTTTTTTCACATAGCCCATGCATTATTGGGCTGAAGAGAGTCATCAGTTACCTGTATGGTTGATGCTGACAGCGGTCCTCATACAGTGGACCTTGGGACATGTACTGGGGGTACCATAATGTAAAGACAGTATACCCAGCACCCCCACCCCACATTGGATATAGTACTCACTGAAACCCATGATAATGCTTGGACATACCCACAATCACACATTTACCAGTACTGCAATACAAACCCTTGTCTAATTATTGCTACTACAGGGATATGCATTTATTGCACATGCCACAAGGATAGTAGGGTGAGAGTTTTGTCATGGCTCTCCTAATGTGAGCAACATCACCATCCCTTATAATGTATGGCAATGTTTAGTGTATTTGGAGAATTAGGCCTCAGAATGGTGTCTCTTACAAATATGCACACTCACACACACTTGCACACACATATAGGTTCATAGGTTCATAGGTTCATACTAGGCTATTTGCCCGAGGGCATTTACAAGCCTAGCCCATAGTTTTGTGGCTTACGCCACCCCTTTAGTTTGGAGAAACTCTGCCCATTATTTTGCTGTGCTTCTGTCGAGCAGTGACACTGAGGTAACCCCTGGGGTGTATCTGCGATCTCCCATCCATTCGTCAAGATTCCTCTTGAACAAGGCCAGCGAGGTGCTCTGCCTCACATATACCGGGATTTTGTTCCACAGCATAGGGAGTCTTTGGGTGATGAATCTATCCCTCCAGCACGTCCTATTAATAACCGTGTCAAGGTTTAAGTCTCCCGCCCTTGTGACTCTGAGGGATCTAGATTTTTTGAGATGAAGCATGTTCATCAAATCTGGGTTTGACATGGCCTTGTATGTCAGACACAGGTCACCTCTGAGCAAGCGGTAAGCAACTGAATATAGCTGGAGTTCTTTCAGTCGGGCAGCATAAGACAGATTTTTAAGACCCTTTATCCTTTTGGTGAGGAACTTTTGTGGCCTCTCCAGCTGCTGCAAGTGTCGGGTCAGATACATTCCGAATGGGGCAATGTACTCAATCATTGGTCTGATGAGTGATGAGTATAGGGAGACTATGACCTCCCTTGATCTAGATGTGAATCCCTTCATGATAAGGTGGGCAATGTAGAAGGTCTTCCTAACTACTTTAGCAATATGAGTGTCGAATGAAAGGCTACTGTCAACCTGGGTCCCCAGGTCCCTGATAACTTCTTCTGTGATCAGTGGATTGCCACCTATATGGTAGCTAGGGGTAACCTTGTTTTTCCCGAAGGGTATGACTATGCACTTCTTGGCATTTAACTTTAGGCCATGGCTCTGGCACCAGTTATCCATTTCTGTGAGACCCTTCTGAAGGATATCTGTGTCAGATGTGTTTTCGACGGGCGCCAGTTTGCAGTCATCTGCAAACTTTGTCAGCCATAACCCTCCTGTGTTTACTTGTACTTCAGAAAAGTAGATGCTAAACAAGAGTGGGCCCAGGACTGAGCCCTGTGGGACACCACTTGTGACAGGCTTTGAGTCTGACATGGCGCCAGCAACTCTGACCCTGTGGGTTCTGTCACTCAGCCAGTTTGCAACCCATCTTGTAATGTATGGGTTTACATTTAAGTTGATGAGTTTTTCAATGATACCCGAGTGAGGTATTGTATCGATAGCCTTCGCCAGGTCTAGGTAGGCTGTATGGACTGCCTTTCCCTCGTCAATGGCCTTGGTGACTGTTTCGAAAAAGTCAACCAAGTTTAAAAGGCATGATCTGCCTTTGACAAAGCCAAACTGGGTTGGATCCAAAGTCTGCAAATTCCCTATGTCTTTATTTATGAGATCCATTATGATCCTCTCCATGGCTTTGCAGATATGGCTTGTCAAGCTAATGGGACGGTAATTTCCAGGGTCGGTGGAGGCACCGCCTTTGTGAAGTGGGACCACAGTCGCTGTGCGCCACTCCCTGGGTACGTATCCGGAGGTGAGACTAAGATTAAACAGCTGTCCTAACTGTGGGTTTAATTCCTCATTGAGTTTGTGGAGCACACAGCCGGGGACACCATCAGGTCCCATGGATGCTGTGTTCTTTGCCTTGGAGAGAGCAGTTCTCACCTGGGCATTAGAGATGTTTGGGGGGCTACAATCATTTGGTATAGATATCTCTCCTTTTGGGGGGGGGGAGAAGTTTGCACTGAACCTGTCAGCCAGTATGTTGGCAATGTCTGTAGGATCAGTAATCTTCACATCATTTTGGACTAATTCTGAGCATATCTGGGAGTTTCCTCCTAGGTTTCTGACATAGCTAAAGAATGCCTTATGGTTGTCTTTAGAGTCCTTATCTATTTTTCTCTCAAAATTAGCTTTGGATGATTTTATGAGAGCTCTTAGCTTTTTACTTATAGTGATCAGCGGTGTCTTACCTTTTAAGGATTTTGCTCTATCTTGTAGTAGCTTTCTCCTTTTGTTGTAGAGTTTGTTTATGGCTGGGGTTCACCAGACTGGACGCTTGCCTTTGGTACAAAGAGTCTTTGATTTGCTTGGGATTGCCTGATCCATGCAGCCCTGCAGGTGCTGGTAGAAGGCATTTGTAAGTGATTCAGCGGTTTGAGTAATGTTTACCGCTCGGGGCCTTAAAGGAGACCACACTAGTCTTGAGAAGTGCGAAGTCGGCTTCGAGAAATTCTTTACTGTGGTCTTTTTATTTCGGTGGGAGATAAGGACCTCCAGCGAGATTAGTTTGTGATCTGATCTCACCAGTGAGGGGTATACTTCGTGTTGAACATTGTGCTCCCATGTTCGTGATGATGAGATCAAGTATGTTTTCCTCTTGTGGGATGGTGACTAGTTGTTCCATGGCATTTGAGTTTATGAATTCCAGGAACTTTTGGGCTAGAGTGTTTGGGCTTGAGTAGTGTTCCCAGTCTATATTAGGGTAGTTGAAGTCACCCAGTATGATGGTGTTTGGAGATACATTTATCCCTCCAGTGTTTTCAGGAAGGCCGTGTGAGGTTCCTGAGTTTGCAGGGTGGCCTGTAACATGCTACAAATTGCAAAGCAGTCTTGCCTATGGTTAATTGCACCTGGATGGTTTCCGATGCATCGCGTTGCCACCAATCTTGAGGTGTGGGTGTCCTTGATGAATATGGATACCCCACCTTTCTTGGTATTGTCCGGATTTTGGGGAACGCATGGTATGAGGTAAAACCTGATAGTGCTGGGGTGCTCTCAGGAGCCTTGAACCAGGTTTCTGTCACAGCACAGACATCGATGTTCTCCATACTGAGAAGGGCCTCGAGTGCGTGCATCTTGAGGTTAAGACTTCTGGCATTGAGCAGCATTACCCTTAGTTTTTTTCTTTGTTGTGTTCTAGGGTGGTAGGTTTAGAATTTGAGCCTTGCCTAAAAAGGCACTATGGGGTGGCAAGAGCCTTTGCCAAAATCCGAATCCCAGGGTGACAGGTGCAAGCCGCCTTGCGAAGCAGCGTGGCTTGTCCAGCATGTCATCCCAGGCAGACAGACATTGATCCCCTTTGAATGACACCAGAGTTTAAGCCAATTGTTAAAGCTGATCATCTTATCTCTGTATTGTGGCATCATTCTTGGTGAAGGTAGGATACTGCTCAAGGTCAGGGTCATACCTGCTTGGGCTACATAATCAGAGAGCTCCTCTATGTCTCTTTTCATGTAGTCCAGGAGGTACGTCTCAGGTCATTTACACCAGCGTGGACAATGATTGAGTCGCACTTGTACCTGCTGTTGAGAGACCTGAGTGCTTGCGTTATGTGGCGGATTCTAGTGCCCGACAGGCAGCTTACTGTGACCTTTTCCTTACTCAGTCTGGTGAGCGGACGCCAGTGTGTCTGACTATGGAGTCACCAATGACTAGTGTGTCTGGCATTGTGTTTGGCCTTAAGGGCTGTGACTGCTTGACACTCTGACTGTGTGGTCTATGTGTTGCAGGTGTTGTGTTCTGAGGTGGCAGTTGTTTGGGTGTCTGCTTTGGTGGCCTCTGCTGTTTTGGTAGATTTTTGATCAGAGCCTCCGAGTATGTCTTTGTGTGTTTATGTGTATGATTTGAGGTTGTGATGGTATTATGTGAGACTGGGTCTATAGTGTGTGTGGTTACCTTCTCCTCCTGTCTGGTCTTGCCAGTCCTATGTTGAGAGAGCTCAGCCTCCAGTTTGGCCGTATAGTTGCATCTCTCACATGTATTTGTGTTTTGTGGGAGGAGGAGGAGAGGGTTGTCTGTGTACATGAGGCAATTGTAACATTGCCTCAATATTCCCCGGTTCACCAGCTGAGTAGGAGAGGACATTAGCAACTGATCCCTCGACATGCTAGAAGGAATAGACAGAAAAACTTAAAAAAGGTTTTGGGGGATGTGGGTGACCGATAAATGGGGTTTGCTTTTTTTGGGGTACTATCTATAACAAGAGTGCTGTATCATGCAAAAACGACAAACAGTAACTTTCTTTCAAGCAAAGCAAGGAAATAAGTACAGTAAGCAATGCAGATATCACTAGGGATCCACAGAAGCGCTGAGAAGCCGCGTTTTAGGTGGAATTAGCATTCCAGGGAAATAACAAGCATACAAACAAAGCTAGATTCAGCAGGCCTGGATCTAGTCTATGCTACAGCAAACAAGGTGTACCAATTTCAGTAAGATACAGTTCAAATATTCAGGCACTATAAACCTTTAACCAGAAATTCCCAGCTCAGAAGGGCAGAGTCCAGCCTCTCCTCCCACAAGAGTGCAGACCACGAACCTTCTTAATGTAAAATAACTGGCCTGAAGCCCAAGTGCTTAAACCAGAGCTAATACACTTTAAGAATAACAGACAGTGAGCTCTCAATCAGCAGTTCCCAACTTAGAAGGATGAAAGCTACCTGTCCTGCCACCACAGTGCATGCCACAGACCTTCCTAATGTAGAACAACTGGTCTGAAGCCCAAGTGCTTAATCCAAAAGACTTAGAATGATAGCTACACTTTAACCAAGTTACTACCAAGCAGTAATAAATACAACTGAATACTTTAAATAATGCCTGGATTAGTGCTCAAGTTATACAAACAAAGCTAGATTCAGCAGGCCTGGATCTAGTCTATGCTACAGCAAACAAGGTGTACCAATTTCAGTAAGAAGCAGTTCAGATATAGATGCACTATAAGCCTTTAACCAAAAATTCCCAGCTCAGAAGGGCAGAGTCCAGCCTCTCCTCCCACAAGAGTGCAGACCACGAACCCTCTTAATGTAAAATAACTGGCCTGAAAGCCCAAGTGCTTAAACCAGAATTAATACACTTTTAGAATAACAGACACTGAGCCCTCAATCAGCAGTTCCCAACTTAGAAGGATGTAAGCTACCTGTTCTGCCACTACAGTGCAGACCACAAACCCTCTCAATGTAAAACTGGTCTGAAGCCCAAGTGTTTAAACTAAAAGGCTTAGAATGAGTTACACCAAGCAGTAATAAATACAATTGAGAACGTTTAAGATGACGCAAAAGCAAAATAAAGTAGGAAGAAACACAAGTACAGTAAAGGCAGAAGACATTTTTTTTTGCAGTGCAAGCTGGCACACTTGAATATGTAGCAATATTCGTCCACACACAGTTTGAAAAAATGTAATTAAATTAAAAAGGACTAAAAGCAAGTGCAGAAAGGGTTTATTAGGTAGAATGCGGTAAAGAGATGTCCTAGGGGAGTGTCTTAGATCAAATCTACAGTGGGGCAGGCACTGCAAAAGCCACCAAATTTAAACTACAGCCAAGAAAAGGGAGGGGGGTGGGGGAACAGTTTCAACACAGATGTAAGGAATGTGCAAATTATAAAAAAATATATATACTGTTTTCTATAGATTTGCAGAGCAGTAAGACACAGATATCAAGCAGACAATTTAGCTCTATAATACAGAATAACACAGAAAATATACTTAGCTCTATAAACTTGAATATAGTTCTGTAAGGCTGTCTCTCAAACTAAGGTTCCAGTTTGAATACAGGTTGTTAATTAAAAGGAGACACAGCACTAGCTAAATTATATCAGCTGAAAGACAAGGCAGGAAATGAGGTGTGGAGGCAGTTTCAACACAGATGTAAGGAATGTGCAAATTATAAAAAATATTTATACTGTTTTCTATAGATTTGCAGAGCAGTAAGACACAGATATCAAGCAGACAATTTAGCTCTATAATACAGAATAACACAGAAAATATACTTAGCTCTATAAACTTGAATATAGTTCTGTAAGGCTGTCTCTCAAACTAAGGTTCCAGTTTGAATACAGGTTGTTAATTAAAAGGAGACACAGCACTAGCTAAATTATATCAGCTGAAAGACAAGGCAGGAAATGATGGGGCAGTTTCAACACAGATGTAAGGAATGTGCAAATTATAAAAAAATATATATACTGTTTTCTATAGATTTGCAGAGCAGTAAGACACAGATATCAAGCAGACAATTTAGCTCTATAATACAGAATAACACAGAAAATATACTTAGCTCAGAGGGTAACCCACACCTGTCTACGATTTGTAGATCAGTGTTGTGCTGGTACTGCAAGCTCCGGGTAGCCCATTGAGTGAAGAGTGTCACAAGGTAAATTTAACATGAATTACAAATGCAGCCCTTTCTAAATATAGCAATGGGGGGTGTAATGGGTGAAAAGGCCCTCAGAGTATTTTCAATTACAAGTTTACAAACACTGTTATACTTAGTAATGCACACAGACACATTTGTCAGTACTGAGATCTATAGGTGCAGGTGTTCCTAGGTGTGTACCAGGCTAGTGCCCATGGAGAGATGAGAAGAATAGGACATGTGAGTACACTGGTATCATGCCACCTGAAATTTGTCAGCAGGCCATCTATCAACTACTGCCACTTTAGTGATCCCGAGGGTAACAGTTAAATTCAACATCCACTGATCTGTTTTTTTCTTGAATAGGGCCAGTAAGGTGCTCCATTTGACATGTATGCAACATATATTGCATAACATGGCCAGTGTCTAGGTTAGGGACCTGTCCCCAAACATGTTCTGTTGACTGTGGTAGTCTGGTTGAGGTAATCATGGCATGTTTTGCATACAGAGTGGGGTTTCCTCGCTGTGGCATCCTTAAAACAACTGGGCAGACATGTCAATGTCAGTTAATTAGTGATTGCCTGTAAGCAGCCAAGATGTGACCAGGAACACTTGGAGGTTCAGGTCTCTGTCCACATAGGACAGTTGTGTGATGGCTTGAGTCCTACATGTGCAGTGCACTTGCAGTCTACACAGCTGTTGTAGGTGTCCAGTGAGTTACATGGCAAATAGACCATTGTACACACTGATTGGCCTACTGAGCAGGGTGTACAGAGAGACATTGACCTCTCCATTCCTGAATGACACACCCTTACTTATGCAATGGCCACATGGAAGGACTTTCTGTCCACAGTGGCAATGTGGTGGTCAGAAGAGAGGTTGCTGTCAAGCTGTGTTCACAGACCTCCTATAAGGAGATCTGTGCCCATTGGACTGCCACCAATGTGGTCATTTGTGGACAACAGATTGATTCAACAGGGGATTGGGACACATTTCTTGACAATGAGACTAAGGCCAGTGTTCTGACAACAGTTTGAGGTGGAAGTGGCAACTTTATGCAGGTTGTGTACATATTCTAGGGATGTGAACATAGCCCCCAATTAGCAATGTCTGCAAACATTGCTAACCACAGTTTATTCATGTTTGGCTGGACGTCAGAGCCACACATAACAAACAAGAGTTGACCCAGGACAAGAACCTGTGATATTCCACTCATGACTGGCAGGCTGTCACCAATCATGACTGTTTGGCAGTCTGACATGGGGTCTACTGCTTTTACACTGTGGGTACCATCCCTGAGCCAGATTGCAGACCACTTAGTGACATAGGAATTAAGGAATAGATGAGTGTGTTTGCATATGATTCCTCAGTGTGGAATTGTATCGCAGGACTACAAGGGCCACATATGTTGTTTTGTACTCCATACTGTTCTATAGTTATTTCACTTGGCAAATGGATTGTAGGACTGCAGAGTGTCCATAGCTAACACAAAAGTGGGCCCTGTACAGTGGACATTTGGTAGTGTACTGTCTGGACCAATTTGGTAATGTACTGTGTGGACCACACAAAAGTGTAGCAAACCCTCCCCACAATGTATGTGGATCACACTATTTACAACACAACCACAGCCAGGCAGAGACACAGACACTTGCCAAGAATGAGATTAAAAACCCTACCTATCTAGCTATTGCCACTACAGTATTATGCATTTATCAGACATGCCACGGAGCTTACATACTTGACACACCTCCAAAGGAATCTTTAAAGGTGAGTGACATCAGCAGTAGTGCTAAAGGAGGGGAAAAGGAAATGTAGTAAGTGGGAATGGCCACAAAATCATGCATCTACAAAAACAGACACGCTCATACAAACAGACACACTTTTATATCTGCCTGGACTGAGATTAAAAATCCTACCTAACTAGTATACTACAGTAAAGTATTACGCAGTTATCAAATGTGCCACGGAAATTACATATTTCAGAGCTCTCCAAAGGTATCTTTAAAGGTAAGTGACATCAGCAGCAGCAGTGCTAAAGGAGGGAAAAGGGAAATACAGTAAGTGGGAATGGTCTCAAAATCATGTCTCTACAAACACAGACACTCTCATGCAAACAGACACACCTTTACATTTGACAGGACTGACATTAGAGCTGCTACATAAATAGTTATTGGTATTTTAGTGTTACACAGTTATCACAAGCACCACACAGCATACAGGGCTCGGGCTAACAATAGGAATCTGTACAGTGAAGGAATGCGGCACATGTTGTGATATTGGGCGATGGGATGTGCACTGGATGGAGATGGAGTAAAACAGTGATTTCTGCTTACACACACACACACACACACACACACACACACACACACATTTGCCAGGAATGAGATTCAAACTCCTACCTATCTACTTATTCGCTTTAGTAAGTTACGCATTTATCACATGTGCTATTGAGCTGACAGATCTGAGACTTGTCCAAAGGTAAATCTTAGGTGACATACATTAGCATATATTGTGGAGTGGGACTATGGGATATGTACTGGGTGGGAAAGGCTTGATAATGGGAATGCCTCTCTCATTGTCTGACTCTCTCTTCCCCATGTCTATGTGTGTGTATGTTTGAATAATTGCAATATGTTGGGCTTAGATATGTGTGTGTATCACACAAACCAGATGAAGATTTACCACATATCTGCCACATACAGTTGGCTGTGGGTGTCCCTGTCCAGTGTGTGTGTGTGTGTGTGTGTGTGTGTGTGTGTGTGTGTGTGTGTGTGTGTGTGTGTGTGTGTGTGTGTGTGTGTGTGTGTGTGTGTGTGTGTGTGTGTGTGTGTGTGTGTGTGTGTGTGTCTGTTTGTGTGTATGTGTGTGTGTGTGTGTGTGTGTGTGTGTGTGTGTGTGTGTGTGTGTGTGTGTGTGTGAAGACCAAACAGTTTACATTTTGGTGTGTGTACACAGACATCTGCAGATAACAGATATCCATAGTCCACTGTGTTGTCAGACATGGGCTTTATTTCTCTAAGTGTAAGAGCATGCCCAGTATGTTCTTCTATATTGACTGTGGGGATCCATTCTCTAAGTGTGGGAGCATGCCCAATATGACCTTCTATGTTGATTGTGAGAATCCATTCCCGGGAGAGTTGTAATCCAGTCCAAGATGTGTGCTGCAGATATACCTAGCAACCTGTTTTTGCAGGATGTCTCTAGATAGGTTGCCAATATGGACACACAATGGGCCAAACATGGGAGATACTGTGTGTAACTATGTTTGCTATTACTGTCTATGTTGCATATGTGACATGTTCTGTTTTAGCATAGATGTTTGGACATATGTGCTGTTTTACACTGTAATATACTGCGTCATCAACTACCGGCAGATATCTTATTGGTTGCCCACAGTTGTTTACCAGGGAAATACAAGAGGAATGCAGCAGAGACCAATATTGTGAGGCAAAGGCCAGTCATTCTGGCAGACTCCTGCCATTGTGGTGGGGTGGCTACAGAGAATTGAGTGATGGGTCTGTGTAAATGGTACAGCACCTTCGTGGTATGCTGGCTGGGTATCCCCTTCTTGTGCATTTCTCAACTTAACTGAATGGCCATATCCTGCTGTGGGCATATCTCTCAGCTGTACAGATCTGAACAGGTTATCCAAAGGCAGGACTCATATATATGGTCAATTTCCCTTCACATTGTGGTTTACAAGCAGGTTTGTGGTTATTCTTTCATGGGTTTGCAATCAGGGGTATGAATGAGCAGACATTAGAGTTTCAGACTTTACACACTCCATGACATCTGGACTTCTAGCCCCCTCCTGTTATTCTATCCTCTTCCCAACATTATGGGAGCAATATTTCAGGGGTATCTCTATAACTGGACATTTATCACTGCAGTATTTATGTCTTGGTCCACAATTCTTGCACTACAACATGGAGAGACATGCTACTGGCATTTGGCAGCATGGAGTTGCATTCATTTTCTGTTTACTGTGTTATGTTGTTAGTTAGTACTCCGTGACATCCCCTATGATAGCACTATGAGTGAGGCATTGGGGTTTGCCAAAGGCCTGTAGGCCATGTGAGAGTAATGCATGCCATCTGTATCAGACCAGGGCATTCTGTCACTCATACACTCCAGGCTGCAAGATGGTGGATTTCCCTGGGGTGACAGTCTTAAGTGGGTGAGGTGTTCCTGGCAATCCTTTCTGTTCATAGTGATCCATCAGTCTGGATGTGGGCAGGGTGCTGCTTATGGCTATAGACACACCTCCATGGGACACCTATTCAGCACACTGAGTTATGTGTGTTTTGCTATAGTCAGTGAGGTCATTCTATAATCATTCCAACAGCAAGGATTTCACCTGTGAGATACCTGTGGGTGTTGGGGAGTGACATGAGCGCATGTGTGATATGTCAGCTTTTGGCACCTGCCTCACAGGTATAAGTGGGACCTTATCCATATCCCACCTTGTGTATGGCCATCGGGAGTCTGGCATTGGTGTGTAACAGTGCTTTGGTGGTGTGATAGTGATTGGGCAGACAACCAGTATTCCATAGTGGAGGGACAACTAATGTTATGCTAAACTCTAGATATATAATTCCACAGTTGTGTGCAGCTGAGAGTTATTGTAGGCACTGCATAGGGTACTTCCACCTGTGTAGTGTTTCCATGTAGGGCCCCCTGTTCATGGCCTGTCCGGCTTTCCACCGTTGACTGCTATTGACATCTGGGCAGTGTATAACCATTAACATGGGTGTCACTGAGAAGCACATTGGTTGGCACTGCAGTTATTGGGACATGGCCATGTCAAGCAAAGTACTGTGCCTAGGCCACTGAGACACAACATGCAGACCTACATGCTGACTGCTTCCACACAACATTAAGCACACAAAAACCTAGCATACTGATCCCTGCATATTGTAGACATGCACCAATGCATCATGTTGATTGGGATATCTCTGGCATTCTATGCTCCACTGATATTACTCGACAAACGTACATGTTACTACATTTCTACATGGGGTTATGGTGGGGGCACACCTAATGACTTTACACATTTGTAATGACTGTAGTGATATTTTACTTACTCTGTTTACTTCAATTTAATATTGTATTGTGACCCATGTTGCACAAAGGAAGCATCTCAGTAGAGTACACATGTTAGATTGTATTGGCATACATTTCAGTTTCAGACTTCTTGCCCTTCAGAACTATGATGTAACTGCCATACCTGTTGTACTATGTCTGTGTAGGTCTGTAGGGGAGCTGTTCACCATTGCCAGCATTTGAGGGCCTTAGCCTGACCTTTCCCTATGGTCATCTACACCTGTCCTGCTGGGTGAGGCTGGGGCTGGGTATGTGAACCCTCATTGACAGCCATGTGTGTGGTCTATGGTTACCCAATTATCTGGGGCCACTACATGTACTACAGTGGGAGTTGTCACCATGTGTACTACTGCCTAGTATGTTGACACCAGTATTTGTTATGGATTTCCTGCTGTTCCATATAGCTGTCAGCTCTCTGATGCTATCCCATTCAACCACACAATTCCCTTGCATGCTTGCATCCATACCATAGATACCAGTATGAGAACATACAACTCCATTCACTAATTGATAGGAAGAGTGACTTACCTTGTGCCTGGGCTAGTACTGTAGATGGTGCTGGAGGGCTGAGTATGTCGGATGCATGAAGTACACTGCCTATACATGGTAAGGCACAGGTAGTGTCATGTTTGGCATCCCTTTTACTGTATGTGTGAGTCAGAGAGATGTGTCATTCCCTGGGTCCCTACTGTGTCAGTGTATATGCTATGCATTGCCTCTTTGCCAAGGTCTGGGCATACTGGGCATGCCTCCTTTTGCCTACAGGGTCAAGCTCAGGTAGTTCCTCCTCAAAGTCACTCTGTGCCTGTGATGGCCTTGGCAATGATGGGGGGCTGTGTGGCCCTGCCCCGTGCTGTTCCTGCTGCAGCTGTTTCCGCAGGATCATATTGTGTAACATGGCACATACTATGAAAATTTGGGTACATGTAGCTGGAGAGTACTGCAAGGCTCCACCGGATATGTCAAAGCAGTGGAACTGTGACTTGAGCATCCCAAACACATGCTCTGTAACAATTCTGGTTTATGCATGTGCCTCATTATGGAGTTCCTGTTCAGGTGTGTGTACATTTCTGAGGGGTGTCATCAGCCATGGCTCCATTGCGTAGCCAGCATCCTCCACTAGGTGGCCATATAGAATGTCCCCGCTGGCAAATGACCGGTACAGTTATGTCATATTCCAGATGCGGGAGTCATGATAACTTCCAGGTCTGCCAGCACACACATTTGTGATAATGCCCTAGGCATCGCACATGACCTGGCAGTTGATGGAGGGGAAGCCCTTGCTGTTTATGTAGACCCTTCCCCACTCACTGGGTGGTGCTTCTATGTGTATGTGCATGCAGTCTATAGCATCCACTACCTCAGGGTATTCTGCTATGCAGTGGAAGAGACACATATTGCTGGTCAATGCCTCATGGGTGTTGAAGAAATATATGTGCTCACTGGCATGTGCTGACATGGCATCCAGGAACTGGTGGAGTACCCTGGATATTGATGCCTTTGAGATCCCCATGATAACCCCAGTTGGTCTTTGGAAGGTATTTGTGGATAGTATTCTTAAGCCTACACATTCCTTGGTATCCACCGGGATGGGTTCCCCTCTGTTGGTTCTGTGTGTGAGGCGAGGCCAGCACAGCTCAACAATTTGCTGTAGAATGTCCCTGTCCACCTTATAGAGCTCCACTATCTCCAGCTCATGTAGCCCCTGGTAGGTTACCCTGGCTCTGTACACTCTTCTCCTTCTCCTCACTGTGGGATGGTCATCAGCATTCACATCATCACCACCCTCAGCCTCTTGCACATATTGATGCATGAGAGTGACAGCAGCCCCTAACATTTTATTAATTTTGTCAGGTAAAATATTCCCGTCTGTCTACACTGGTGATGTAGAGTTTGTGGGAAAAACCAGACTGAAAGGTGTTTGCATAGTTTATAGTAGTGTGCTGGGCTGCTGCATGTGTATTTGGCTGATTCTGATACATTTCACCTGCCAGCTATGCTAGTTCTGGATTGCCTTCCTCTTGCTGTTTCCCCTACATCCAGTCTGCAAGGTGTTTGCATGGTTTATAGTAGTGTGCTGGGCTGCTGCATGTGTATTTGGCTGATTCTGATACATTTCACCTGCCATTTATGCTAGTTCTCCTGGATTGCCTTCCTCCCGCTCCCTGTTTAAGCCCCGGGGCTCCCCACACATACCCAGTGCTCAGATGTGAACAGTGCTGCTATTCCTTTTTTTTGTTTGTTTGTTTAATACCCAGTGTGCAGCATCCACACCCATTTAAGCAAGGAAAGAAGTGCTCAACAATGTGAGGCACACCCCCTTCCTTAGCTGTGCTTAGCCCAGGACAAACATGGGCCACAGAGCTCCAATAAGCTTACAGCATGCATGACACACACCCTTATGAGGTCATCCACCTCTTCTACTTGTACAATGGTGTTGCTGTACCTACATGGTTGGGTGCAACCTAACACTGAGAGGAAATCTGTAATTCAATATCAGTCCCCTCATTTGCATAAACCAGAATGCTAAATCATAGTTACCACACTCACACTAGCAACCCCTATTCCCTAATATTGTTGTCTTATACGTGCCATTGACTATTATGGCAAAATGCAGATTTGGTTATAAAAGCTTATTTCCCCCTTTTTTTATTTTCGTGACAATCCTTTTGAAAACTGCTGCCCTACATTTAAACGGCCAAGATTGGCCAAAAAAAATAAAACTTGTTTTTTGTAAAATTTCAGCTATTTTTCATGCTAATGGCCATAGATTTGGCAATTGGCATGCCTACTACATAGAATACATGCTTTCTTTCATGCTGTCAATCCTCCATTTTGTAATTTGCAGAAATGTATTCGGTTAATAACCGAATACATTTCTACAGGTTACACTATTCCTGCACAGACGTCTGCCTGCTTCCTGGATCACTAATTCACCTCATTTGCATGGTTTTCACCAGAAAATGAGGTAATTTGCATATGGCAGGTGTCCATGAGGGGATAGCGTAGGGGTGCTCCTTCACATCTCTGGAGCTTGATCCTGGATTGCCCGTTGGCCATATTGCATGAAGCAGCTCTGGCACTATTCAGGCACTCCATGCAGTGCTTGCTGAATCCTGCGGATTATTTTATTACAGTAGATCCAAGTTTTACCACAAAAGCTTTTCAGTGTTGTTATCTCATTCCAAACAGTTGACAATATATAATACAAACCATACCCCCTATCAAATCCCTCCAACAATCTAATACAATAAATATTTTAATTAACATTAAAACCAAATAAAAATATATTTTTTTTTACAGAATTTTCTTTTCCAAGGTTATAAACCAATTCCATATTCACCTCTGGGAGAAATAAAACTTGCAATACAATAATTCATCTTCTCTTCTTGTTGCTAAGAAGTGTAGGCTTGTAGACCATAGTTGCATCCTCAACTATACTATCAACACACATAAACCCATAAAAGTAAAAGTAATGAATTGCATAAAAGTTCAATAGGTTGCAATATATAAAATGCTACGCAATGGCATACTGCCAGGCAAGCCACCCATTTACATTTCCAATTTGTCATATTCCTAGTGTAAAACATTTTGAGTGTTTTAAATGGTAGCATACCCGGAAAATGAATTCTATACAAATATGTTTACAGGGTTTTAATGTGTATTTTTATATTTATTTAAAAATAATGAAATGGATGCATTTGATTGGTGGAGGAGTTTGAGAAGTGGTTTAATCTGAATTATATATTTTCTTCTGTATGGAATGGAATACAATACTGAAAAAAAGTATTTTTGGTGAAACCTGTGTAATAAAATAGTGTCATCCATTTGGAGGTGGTCATCTTTTGATGTGTGTGTGTGTGTGGGGGGGGGGGGTTGAGTGTAATTTTTTTTCAAAAAATGCTACACAGCTATTACAAAAATAAACGTTTAAAGCAACTAATGGTTCTGCACTGTATACCTTTTCTGTTAACTTCTCCATGTACACTTGTCTGCTTTCTGAACTATATTTTCATTGCAAACACATGTGCCTGCAAAGCATCTCCACAGGTTAATATAATGGTTAACAATAGAGAGCCATTGGTCACTTTCTTCATGTAGCATTAAATGATCTCTTGTGGAGCCTGTTTTGTTCATTCAGTCTCATGTATGATTCATGCACCAAGGGTAGCTGCAATAACATGAACTTTCACATATTACTGGGAAGCATTGAAAACCCTGAAGGTACATGATTTTAATTACCTTTATCATTTAAAAACTGTAATGGTGAACTTCTATTGAATTAGCATGGCAGTTTATATATATAATGAGTTGAAGGCCTTCTATATTATATGTACCTTTTTAATACCTGATAAATAAAGACACAGAAATGCATGCCACTGTGAAAGAAAATCATTTTACTAATGCATATGTGTGGGAGTATTAATGTGTGGGTGCTTATAAATATGTATTTGCAGAGTAATTTATAGCTAAAAAGAATAATATTCCATGCCAAAGTGTACTCTTTGTAATTCACAATAAAGTGCAGACATTTAAATGTCATTGAATTGTTTTCATTGTTATGTTTCATTTTATTATATTTTGTGAAGCATGTAAGTATTATATATGTTATGGATTGTTTAAATCTTTTTGATGTTAACTGAAAAAAACACTTGCAATGTAGAAGTCTAATTTTCATGCTTGAACTGTGACTGTTTAAACAAAACATCTATCAAATGACTGCAGTTCTAATTAATACACAGACAGTGACTGGACTTCATAGGCAGCCTACATAATATGCAAGACTTTGCAAGACTGCAAGGGACATTGAGTCATACACAAGAGGGTCCTGATTCAGAGATACCTCATGGAGTTGCTCTACTGAACAGTAAGAGTATTCAGAGCTGCATGTAAATGCAGTAGTCTGTGGGCAGGGACTGGGTTATTTAAGCCCTTGAGCATATGGAAGCACAAATTGGTAAAGATTGTTGTATCATACAGCGATTCTTAGATATCTGAATGATGCAAGTTGTAAACACAACATAGCACAAAATTCTATAGTCAGAATTGTTGGATTACATCTGGACAAGGTCAGTCATAGACTCATCTGAATAACAAACAAACAAAAACATTTTTACAAGGGGCAAGCCCCACCCCTGTACCTGTGATGTGGACATACCAGGACTTGTATATACTAACTCCACGATGACACCAACACTAAGAAGGAAGAAATGTCCCAAAAGAAAGGAGCCACTTCTGGAGAGTATTTAGACTCTGCACTGATAATGATAAATCTGCACAAAACTTCAATTATGGAGTTTGGATTCTTTCAGCTAAACTATGCCAAAGTGTACATCATCCAGTTTATGGCCAACAGGATGCATGGAGGTATGGGAAAGCTGCAGAAAATGCATAATACTATGAATCAATTTAGCTGTTTAATCCTGTCCTTACAATGGGAGAATCTGAGCATGTTAAAGTGAAACAACTTTTACAGCTCAGATTGCCAATCCAGGATTCAGGTAAGTTGTACATACAGCAGAAGAGTAAGGAGAGTGAGGAGACTGTCATCTGCCCTGGGATCAAGAGGTTAGAGGTCACAATTGGCACATGCTGCTTAGTACCGAGTGCAGTGCTGGCATTCATGTCCCTACTGGCATTTCTGCTTTTACCATGTTGACTGAAGATATTTGTTCACTGCTGAGTGTGTAGTGCAAAATCTGTAGCTGTATCAAGCTGTTTGCTACAAATTTAGCATGTGTCTTTCTACAGTTTTTAGTAGGAGTCCATTTTCATTTTTTTTTTTTTTTTTGCTTGAAAACATATAATTGAAGGGTACTGAATTGTGGGGCAGCTCTGAGTGCTAGATAAGAGAGCTAATTCACTAGTGTATAGTGTGTGTGTGTGTGTGTGTGTGTGTGTGTGTGTGTGTGTGTGTGTGTGTGTGTGTGTGTGTGTGTGTGTGTATTTGTGTGTGTGTGTGTGTGTGTGTGTGTGTGTGTGTGTGTGTGTGTGTGTGTGTGTGTGTGTGTGTGTGTGTGTGTGTGTGTGTGTGTGTGTGTGTGTGTGCGCGCACGTGTGTGCATGTGTGCATGTGAATGTCTGCATGTCTGTATTGTTCTTCTGCATTTATCAGGAGGTGTGGTGGGGATGTCATTCTTTGTTATGTTATATGTACCTGCACTACTTATTTGCTCAAGATGGTGGAGATCCAGCTGATAAGTTGATTAAACTGCTTAGATTAGAAATTTATAGTCATATAGATTGCGATTTAATGCAGTCCAGTACCATGAATTTTATAGGTTCATAGGTTCATAAGTGTGTACTAGGCTAATGGCCCTGGAGCCTTTACAAGCCTAGCCCTTAGGATTACCCTGGCATCGTGCCACCTGACCTTAGTTCCCAGTTCCTCTGTCAAGTAGAGCCACTGGTGTCATCCCCGGGGTGAATTTTCTATTTCCCTTCCACTCATCAAGATTTCTATTGAAGAGGGCCAGTGAGGTTCTTTGCTTGACATGTATGGGAAGTCTATTCCATAGCATGGGCGGTCTATGGGTTTTGAACCTATCACTCCAGCATGTTATGTTTCTTTATGAAATGTACAGAATTGTAGAATTTTAACTCAAATTATCTGAAGTAACAGTTGTGCTTCAGAGAAGCATGGACTATAAATTCCACCGTGATTTGACGACATATGGAACAGGCCATAAAATTTCTCGATGGGCACATAAAACATTTCACAAACATACCTCATCATTGTCATTTTGCTGCTGCAGGAATTCATGTACATTTCTTAGTTTTAAGAGTTATTTTTTAGCTTGCTTTTCAGTGTACACTGAAAGAAAATATTCTGTATAACATGATGTGATCCATCGTCAGAAATGCATGCTTCACAGTGCATTATTACAGGCAATGATCTGCCATTTTGACAAGTGAAATGAGTAGTATTGTGTGTGTGTGTGTGTGTGTGTGTGTGTGTGTGTGTGTGTGTGTGTGTGTGTGTGTGTGTGTGTGTGTGTTTGAAAAATGAAATGAGTAGTTTTGTGTGTGTGCATGTGTGGGTTTACATTCACAAACTAACAGTCTTAGACTTCTACAGAGTTTTCAGCATAATAGCAACATGTCTCATCTTCTTTGTTAAAGAATTCCGGACAAAAGCCAACAAATATGTAGTGGTGGTGAGAAAAGACCAAAATCAGGAACAGTTTTTGAATTGTTCACACACACACACACACACACACACACACACACACACACACACACACACACACACACACACACACACACACAATACTACTCATTTCACTTGTCAAAATGGCAGATCATTGTTCTAATTCACTTAAAAATTAACAGAATAACTGGTTTTATATCAACATGCATTTTCTGAGTATTAAGAAGTGTGAAACTCTAGAGTCTATCATTATTCCCTCCCCCAGATTTACTAATCTTCCACGTAGTCTAGCCCTGCACGGAAGCATCCGTTTAGGAGCAGGCCGGCAGTGCACCATGCATATTAATGAAGGCACACTGCCCGAGCTCCAAGGCTGACATGGAGTGTATACGAGTACTGGGGGCGTGTCTGAGAGCAGAGCTCTCAGAATAAACACACCCCTGCAATGTTGAATAGCAGAAAGTGGAAATAAATGAGCGAGATCACTCATAGGTGTCCACATATCCCCACCAACAGTCCCCCGTGTATAGGACATCAACAGGACATAATAATCAAAAGAAGAAACTCCCATATTGTCCTCTAAAACTCAGAGTATAGCTAACCGTAGGAGTGAGTGTGTGCCCATTGCTTAGATACAGTTAAAGCAGCTGAAAAGGCTGAAGAGGATAACAAGGAAGATATATGCAAATGAAGCATCTCAGCAATAGTGTAGTGGGCAGAGTGGTCACCTAACGGGCAGGCAGTTCCAGTTTGAGTGCCACTGCAGCACAGTCTATTTTACATGGCAAAGCATGGTATAAGCAGTAGTTTTATTGTAAAACCCACTAAATAACATATATTTATGAACTGGAGTACTACAGGAAATGCACATGTGAAGAGTCAGCATCATAATGAGTAAAGCAGCAGTAAGCAGATGTGATCACAGATAAGCAGTAGTAAGCATATGTAAGCACTAGTAAGCGTGTGCAAGTGCGTTTGCATGAGCGTAAGCACTGCCAACACAGATTAAGCAAAGGAGAAGCTAACTGGGTGTATGAAACTGTGACAGGAAATTAACAGTGCTTACCTCCGTGCAAACCCACTTACAACCTCTTTAAAGTGCCTTAATCACTCTGTATCCAACGGCCAGTGTTCTGCCCAGCAACAAAACAAACAGCTTCTGCAAGGCTGGAACCCAGGACCATGCACACCATACACAAAATGTTTTACCACTAAGCTATGCCAGATATGCATAAATCTTATGTTGTCAGAAACAAAACTCCTGCCCAGTCATGCAACAGTGCAGAGAATGTATACCTATATCTAGATGGACATGTCTGTGCAAATATATTTCTATCTAAATGGATACAGCATATCTATAGATGCAGTGACATATATATATATATATATATATATATATATATATATATATATCTTCAGAAATATATATATATATATATATATATATATATATATATATATATATATATATATATACAAATATATGAACATATATACATGCAAATGCCAACATCTACACATATATATGTCAGACCTATATGTCCACATATACACATCAGTTTACATTTATCTATCTATAGGTATATACGGACATAGTTAAAAATATGCGAGCAAATATATATATATACCGATAGAGGTATATATGGCCAGACATCTGTAGATAGCAATGGTAGATTAACAGAAACATATATGTCCACATGCATGGTTAATGGGCTTGAGAGGTCCCAGACAATATATGTCTCGTACGAACTGGCATACCCCCCAGCCAAACACGTTCACCCTGCAATACACTACCAAGCTAATTGTATTGTAAGTGTTTCATTTAAATAGGGATTTAAATTAGCCCTCTGTATTTCACATGTTCAAATCACATTCCCCTCTAACTCACCCACTAGGCGGGCCGACCAGTACAGGCCCATCCAACCCAGGCCATCCTTGATCCATACATTCATTACCCACAGTCCTGCCCCCCCCCCACTGCACACACACGCAGCCACCACCCCTTCCCTGGTTACCGGCCTGTAGCTACTACACCACCACACATTGCCCTCCTTCCAATCCCCCCCTCGGGACCCATTCTATATGTTGTCCAGACCCAAGTATCCTAGGTCTGGCAAATGCTGTAGTCCATGAACATAGCCATGGGTACTTTTGTAACTCTGGTATTAGACGGAAGTTGAATACCCAATTTTTGGGTTGCCCTGCATGGGACAAATGTTTCCCTGGTACTAACAATAGAGTTCACATTTGACTCTGTTTACACTAACAGTTTTATTTGTAGGTATCGCAAAGCATACGTGCACACAAGGTTGGCTGGTATGCACACGAAACACAGTATCCAGCAATACCAGTCTACATTACAAGACATGTAGCTAAATATGTAGAGGTATGTGTGTGTGTGTGTATATATACCCATAACTAAATAGATATATACCTCTCCCTCTATGTAGTACAGTTGTATACATACATAGACATACATATATATAAATACCTTCATATAGATATATAAATATGCAGGCAACATACATCCACATGTCATTAGATATATATATATATATATATATATATATATATATATATATATATATATATATATATATATACACATACACACAAACACAAATATATATATATATATATATATATATATATATATATATATATATATATATGATAAAGCACATATGAATGACATATGATCACAGGCTGTGCCGATGGGGGTGAGGGACGCAATCAGCATACGTTTAACATGCAGCATTAACCCCCCCCCCCAGCTAGACAGGGGAACATACAAACAAACACATAAACAAAGTAAACAATCCACTTCTCCCCAAACCACAGGCAGGACACAACCAGTATAGGGAACAGTGTGGATCCACCAAGTCTAATCTTGCAACAGAGACAGGAACATCCCTTGCAGGACACCTCCAAAAGTTTTGATGATCTGAGTCCCATCCGTGCAATGATTTAGCAAGGCAGGGTGTGTATGTACTCGGACAACAAGGTTGGAAAAGCCTGGTGACCCATGGGTCGAGACAATGTATGAGATGGGTCCTGAGAGGTGGAGAATGGGCAGTGTGTAGTGGTGTGGTTAGACCAGACCTGCACCCAGAGTCAGGTTGAGTGCTGTAGGGGTGGGAGGGAACTATTGGTATGAAATTATGAGCCGAGGCATGCAGGTGTTGGCTGCAGAGGTTCTATGCAGACCGCCCCGGAGATGTAAGCAATAGTGTGAATTGGGCAGAGCTGCCACCTAACAAACCATTCCAGGTACGAGTCCCACTGTAGCACAATCTATTTTACATGGCAATGTATGGTATAACCAGATTTGTTGTTGCAAAACCCACTACATAACACCAAAGAACACATGGTCTCAACACCCCTCTGTAGGCATGTAAGCCGATCTAATTGACATCACAAGTTTCTATTGTAGTCCTCACTCCCACCCAGGGGTGTGAGTATCCAAATCAACCTCCAAATGCAGTGTATATGCACAGCTGTTACTATAGAAGAAATGGCCAGCTGTAGACCTTCCCTTCAGTCTTCCCGCACATCCCTGGATAATTCCCCTACTACCTCTCCCTCTTTGTGCCCCATGAACACCACTTACCTATCAACCCCTTTTTCATTTCTATTAATGTTTAAAGTTACAAGTAGGTGACACCCTCTTCCCCAACTATATTGGCAGAATCTGGAACCCCCTACCCACATGTATTACCTCAGCTGTCCCACAGGACACATGTAAATAACACATGAAGGAACACCACAAGCACACTTGAATCAGCACATGCTCACCACCTGGTGAAACTCCCCCCCCCCCCAACTTACACTCTATACGCCTACATCAACTAGTGAAACTGACACCTCATGTCCTGCCTTGCATACAAATCCCAACAACTGTCATACCTTCCCTATTGCTCACCTACCAATTATTCCAGCAGCCTACTATACAGTTACAATGTCTCCCCCTCTACCTACCTACCTACTCATTCACTATTCTCTTCTACGCTACCACACAGGTATGGCATAACTAAACCTAACCCGAATACCTGAGTGTAACCTATACAGAACTTTTAAAATGGACTCCAACTGCACCTTAAACTGACCTTTGTCAAGAGTCATACCTGACATGTAAACCTGATCTAAGAATGTATAATACAGTCATGTTAATGTAAAGTAAGCATGAAGAATGTGGTATGTAGCTATGTTAAGTCTGTTACTCTCTATGAATGTGAACACCTCAGTATTAATTGTAATGAGTAGCTGGGGTTTACTGTTGAGCTCTACTCCCCGGGCCACCGCTGAGAATGGGCAAGCATCTAGTCGGATTGTCCTGGTCAACAAATGTAAACTAAACACATGAAGTAGCATGGGGATATATGGGAGCAAGCGAGTTTAAGCCTGTTTGGGTGGCAGTAAGCAATGCCCACACTGGTTAAGCAATGTAGAAGCTAACTCATTGTAAGATGCCGCAACTGTAGCTCAACAATGCTGAGCCTCACGGAAACCAATGCATACCTACCTACAATTGATCTACAGTGCCTTAGTCAATCTGTAGCCAACAGCTCTTATTGTGCCCATTAACAAAATAATCTGCACTGCCAGGTTGCAACCCCCCTCGACCCTGCACACTCTAGTCTGAGTTACCACTAAGCCATGGCAGATACACATTCAGCTGCTGTAATTACTAACATATCATCCAGCACAGTCATTCAACAGTATAGAAAACGTATGTAAGTATGTAGATTAATACCAGCAAACATGTGTACATTGCTCAACCACAGTATTTCGAGCAGTCTATGTGTATCAAAGAACAGTGCCTGTTTAATAATACTGTAAGAACAGTAGTCTTGCATAATACTGAAGAGAATAATGAAAAACAGTGCATCCCATGGGGGCGGGTGAGTGTGCTTCATGTACAGAATGTCACACCTGGGGCGTTGGTTCCACGGAAATGAGAGATAAGGCTGGTCAGGTGTGTGAGAAAACCACTGCTTTTCAAATCCCTGGCAGGATGCTACCAGTGAGAGAAACAGTGTAGACCAGCTAATTCTACTCTTGACACAACAACAGGTCCGTCCCTGGTGGGACAGACAAAAAGTTGTGTGTCACATCGATGTCTCCACCAATATTA
>NC_056731.1:1007337377-1007347377 GCF_019279795.1 Protopterus annectens
AAACTCAAATGCCATGGAACAACTAGTCACCATCCCCACAAGAGGAGCTAACATACTTGATCTCATCATCACGAACATGGGAGCACAATGTTCAACACCGAAGTATACCCCTCACTGGTGAGATCAGATCACAAACTAATCTCGCTGGAGGTCCTCATCCCACCCCCACCTGAAATAAAAAGACCACAGTAAAGAACTTCTCAAAGCCGACTTCACACTTCTAAAGACTAGTGTGGTCTCCTTTAAGGCCCCGAGCGTCGGAAAACAATACTCAAGCCGCTGAATCACTTACAAATGCCTTCTACCAGCACCTGCAGGACTGCATGGATAAGGCAATCCCAAGCAAAACAAAGACTCTTTGTACCAAAGGCAAGCGTCCAGTCTGGTGGACCCCAGCCATGAACATATTCTACTTCACAAGGAGGAAGCTACTACAACATAGAGCAAAATCCTTAAAAGGTAAGACACCCTTGATCACTATAAGTAAAAAACTAAGAGCTCTCATAAAATCATCCAAAGCAAATTTCGAGAGAAAAATAGCTAAAGACTCAAAAGACAATCATAAGGCCTTCTTTAGCTATGTTAGAAACCTAGGAGGAAACTCCCAGATATGCTCAGAACTAGTTGAAAATGATGTGAAGATTACTGATCCTACAGACATTGCCAACATACTGGCTGACAGGTTCAGTGCAAACTCCCCCCCCCTCCCCCCCAAAAGGAGAGATATCCATACCAAACGAGTGCAGCCCCCCAAACATCTCCAGCGCCCAAGTGAGAACTGCTCTCTCTAAAGCAAAAACACAGCATCCATGGGACCTGATGGTGTCCCGGCTGTGTGCTCCACGAACTCAATGAGGAATTAAACCCACAGCTAGGACAGCTGTTTAATCAAAGTCTTACCTCTGGATGCACCCAGGAGTGGCACTGCAACTGTGGTCCCACTTCACAAAGGCGGTGCCTCCACAGACCCTGGAAATTACCGCCCATTAGCTTGACAAGCCTTATCTGCAAAGCCATGGAGAGGATCATAATGGACCTCATAAATAAAGACATAGGGAATTTGCAGACTTTGATCCGACCCAGTTTGGCTTTGTCAAAGGCAGATCATGCCTTTTAAACTTGGTTGACTTTTTCAAACAGTCACCAAAGCCATTGATGAGGAAAGGCAGTCCATACAGCCTACCTCGATCTGGCTAAGGCCTTCATACAATACCCCACTCGGGTATCATTGAAAAACTCATCAGCTTAAATGTTAACCCATACATCACAAGATGGGTTGCAAACTGGCTGAGTGACAGAACCCACAGGGTCAGAGTTGCTGGCGCCATGTCAGACTCAAAGCCTGTCACAAGTGGTGTCCCACAGGGCTCAGTCCTGGCCCCACTCTTGTTTGGCATCTACTTTTCCGAAGTACAAGCCAACACAGGAGGGTTATGGCTGACAAAGTTTGCAGATGACTGCAAACTGGGTGCCATAGTAGAAAACACATCTGACACAGATATCCTTCAGAAGGGTCTCACAGAAACGGATAACTGGTGCCAGAGCCACGGCTTAAAGTTAAATGCCAAAAAATGCATAGTCATACCCTTCGGGAAAAACAAGGTTACCCCTAGCTACCAAATAGGTGGCAATCCACTGAGCACAGAAGAAGTTATCAGGGACCTGGGGACCCAGGTTGATAGTAGTCTGTCATTCGACACCCATGTAGCTAAAGTAGTTAGGAAGACCTTCTACATTGCCCACCTTATCATGAAGGGATTCTCATCTAGATCAAGGGAGGTCATAGTCTCCCTTTACTCATCACTCATCAGACCAATGATTGAGTACAATGCCCCATTCGGAATGTATCTGACCCGACACTTGCAGCAGCTGGAGAGGCCACAAAGTTCCTCACCAAAAGGATAAAGGGTCTCAAAAATCTGTCCTATGCTGCCCGACTGAAAGAACTCCAGCTCTATTCAGTCGCTTGCTCAGAGGTGACCTTTGCCTAACATACAAGGCCATGTCAAACCCAGATTTGATGAATATGCTTCACCTCAAAAATCTAGATCCATCAGAGCCACAAGGGCGGAGACTTAAACCTCGACATGGCTATTAATCGGACGTGCTGGAGGGATAGATTCATCACCCAAAGACTCCCTATGCTGTGGAACAAAATCCCGGTACATGTGAGGCAGAGCACCTCGCTGGCCTTGTTCAAGAGAAATCTTGACCAATGGATGGGAGATCGCAGATATACCCCAGGGATTACCTCAGTGTCACTGCTCGACAGAGGCACAGCAAAATAATGGGTATAGTTCCCCATACTAAAGGGGTGGCGTAAGCCACAAAACGATGGGCTAGGCTTGTAAATGCCCTCGGGCAGATAGCCTAGTATGAACCTATGAACCTATGAACCTATGATAGACACATGGGTGTCAGAGCACACCACTTGCAGAACAGTCATGTTAATGTGTAATGTAGCATGCACAAATTCCATAGGTGTATAATAGGCTTACCAGCAATCTCTCACCATATATACCACCCTAATGTTAGTCTGTGTTCATGTGACATCTGTCTGTGTTGCAGCAAGGCAGAACAGTGCAGCTGTGAATGAAAGACAGTTAGAGAATGTGGACCAGATGTCTGTATGCTCCACACATATAGATACATGTCTGTGTGATATATAATGAGATGTGTATGTCTACAGATACACAGACAGTCATATAGGTATATCAACAAACTACAAGATATATCTACACACACATATATATATATATATATATATATATATCTATATATATATATATATATATATATATATATATATATATATATATATATATATATATATATATGTATAGTGGCACTGACAAAGGCATGCAGGAGAAATAGTCTGTAACAGGCCAGCAAATATAGCGTCCCCACAGGGAACATGACTACAAACACATAGCACAAACTCAAAGTGAGGTACAAAGACATAGCACAAAACTTGGTACAATACAACATATGTCCCAATGTTGGGTAAAAAGCCAACATACTAATTACATTCTGTAAATGGTTTGTTGTAGCTGATATGGTGGGGGGAGACAAAGATGTGTATTAAGAACTATGGTAGTCCTGCTGTATGAGTTGCTCAGACCTGTTTCCATCTTTATGTCTTCCAGGGAAGATGGCCCAAACCCTATTTCCAGCTTACAGTGCTGCCAAAAGAGAAGTCATCATTGAACATTTGGTACAGCACTACGAACTGCTGTTTGGCCAGACAGCCCATGATCAGCAGGAGAGGTCCGCCCTGTGGAATGATTTAGTCCACAGGGTCAATGATGTCAGACTGCAGAACTGCAGCTATGAGCAGGTCCGGCATCATTGCACCAGCCTGCTTCACGATGTACATCAGCATGCAGCTGCATACAGGGGGACCACCTCACAACAGGGGTGGCAAGCTGCCCATCCATTCCTCACCCATGTGGAGGAGCTTCTCAGCAGCCTTGTAGTACCTGCCCACCTGCAGCACCAACAACTGGCAGAGCACATTCTGGATGTGGGTGCCACCGACCCACCGGCTGAGAAGCGTGCAGTTAAGGCCCCAGGGCACATCAATCCACCACTCTTGTGGATGTATCCGGATCTGTACCGGTATATCTTGCAAATCTGAGATGTCATATACATAGTCTGTTGCTGTGTAGTAGTAATAAACAGTCATGCATAAGCTGTAGTATTGTGGACATCTACTGTTGATGTAACATAATGCTGCACTCACCCTTTATTAATGCCACAGCTGTGGCCACTGACATCAACGTTCTCACACTCATATAGGTCCCTCCAGGATACCACCATGGCAGCAGCCTGTAGCCGGTGAGTATGGATCATGTTCATGCATGACAATACACTGGGCATGTAATAGCTATGGGATATTCTCTGCATATATCTAACACACCTGCCCATACTGCATGCTGTACACATTCATGTTTTGTTGCTGTGAAATGCACTGCATCCCAGTAGAGACCATGCTGGGGTATCAGAAGGGTACAACAGACACATACAAGATAACTAACATCCTGTCATATTGAAATGTGTCCACAGGGATGAGAAGTATGGCAGGACACACGGCCTACAGTAGGGACATGTGTGAAACAACACCCTCATGGCTGTATCTGCACACAATCAGGTTAAGTAACTCTGGCAGGTATAACCCTGACCCCACAGCAATAGTGACAGCAGTGTGTGCACTCCAAGGGATGTGCACATGAGTAGACCTTGCAACCATGCAACCCCATAGCCATGGTAAGGTCTGGTGGTTGTCAGTGTAATAGTCTTGTAGTGGTCATGCATGCACTGCTGATGTAATCTGTAAAGCAGACATCGGGCATTCACAAATGATATCTGTTCACATATCATCCCAAGTATGAGTTGCTCTAACACATAGGGGCTGTGAACAGTAGAGCTGACAGTAGTGACACAGTACTACATATGCAGAAATAGTATGTACACCTGTGAGGTATGGTGCACAGTACAAGGCAGGGAGCAGAACAGGTCCACAGTAGCACTTTGTACATGGGTGCAGTGTTAACAAAGAGAAGTGCTACCAACACAGCCCATGCATCACACACATGTATACTGGAGCTAGCATGAAGTCAATATAGTTGCACTGCATGCTGTTGAGTACCATATGTAATGCATGCTGACAGAGGGGTAATGGGAGGACTGTGTGTACAAAAGTTGTGCAACCCCAAATGTAGGTGTGTGGAGATTGTGTGTGTGTGTGTGTGTGTGTGTGTGTGTGTGTGTGTGTGTGTGTGTGTGTGTGTGTGTGTGTGTGTATTGATTATGTCTGTAAGTGCAATCTGGTGGAGTGGAGTGTGATTGATGCATGCCAGATGTGGGTGAACATGTGTGTCTGTTTGTGTGGGTGTCCAAGTACTTCTCCTTGGGATTGTGCTGTACATGGAGTGACAATGAGCCACCAGGACAACCTGTCTGATATGTGAACACAGGACAGCAGATAGCATAACAAGGTCTGTAGCATGGATCATGCATTGGGAAGGAAAGTACATACCAGGTATACACAACATATTGCCAGCAGCAGATAGATAACCGGCTACCCACATACGCAACACTATTAAAGCAATGGGGAATTACCAGAGCACATCAGTGAGTGTATCCAGGTATTACCGTTGTCCGCATGATGGGTTGATTGTGCAGCAAATGTGGCATGGACTGAGCAAGACTGTAGTATGAGACTCTGATGTGTGACATATGTAGTGAATGTAGCAGCCCCAACCATATAGGGGCCATGTACAACATGGCTGGACATACACAGGGTAATACTGGATGAGTGCAGTGAGGCCATGTACAACCTACTCCACCCAAGTCAAGGAGGCGATGGAGTAACAAGTCATGTGTTGGGATCACACGTGTAGGCACGGAGAGGAATGATATGTTAATGGGTAGTATTAATGAGTGTATGTTAACAAGTTCCATGCAGGATGGGGAACATATGTAACTGAATGTGGGACTGTCTGTAAATCCAGGGAAAGGGAGGTAGAAAGGTGGACTGTCAGTGTATGTTGGTGTACGTGTGTGAGTGTGTGTGTTTGTGTGTGTGTGTGTGTGTGTGTGTGTGTGTGTGTGTGTGTGTGTGTGTGTGTGTGTGTGTGTGTGTGTGTGTGTGTGTGTGTGTGTGTGTGTGTGTGTGTGTGTGTGTGTGTGTGTGTGTGTGTGTGTGTGTGTGTGTGTGTGTGTAAATGTGTGTACTGTTATGCAATGCTATACAGGTCTTAAAGTGTGTGTTTGTTTCCCACACAGGTGGCGAGGTGGGTCAGGGTCCCTCCTGCATGCAAACAGAGGTAGGAGTCCATGCAGACACCAGTGATGATAATGGTGCTGTTGAAGAACAGGTGGGGTTGTCAGATGCCGACACTGTGCCATCATGTGTCATCACCCTCCTAGCCACCCCAAGCCCGGACACAGTTATAGTGCCCCTACAATCCCCATCACAAATGGCCATTGCAGAGGAACAGTTGGCGGTTGGTGCCAGTGACAAGGAATGTGTGGTGTCCATGCCAAATGTCTCGGGTCACAGTCAGCATAGCCAGATGTCCGGCAGGGCACCACATCGGCAGATGTACCGTGGTGCTTGTGGGAAGGCCGCTGGTCATCCTGCCCCTGGAAGAGGCACCACATCTGGTATCAGCAGGAGCATGTTTCAGGCCGTAATGGAGACACAGGCACATATGTAAATGTACAACAGACAGGGCTTAGGCTGCAGAAGGCTACTTTCTCATCTGTAAGTGGTAACCTCCGTGAACTTGCTAACTTGCTGCTGCCCACCATGAACAGACTGAGATCATGGATAGACGGTGGGATGAGATGGTGGGCCTCCTCGACCATGGTATATCCATGCTTGAACATGTGGTGGGAGTGATGCTATGGCCACGTGGATGTAGGCCAGAAACACCAGCAGCTGGCGGTCAACATGGACATGCCAGGACACCAAGCCACTCCCGTAGTGGCAGTACCAGCCCCAGCACACTACTGGGGGTGCTGTCCACACCACACCCCAGCAGGCCTCGTGCACATGGCCCTGGCCAGTCTCAGGCAGGATATGGTTCCAGCACACATCTGTTATCATCAGGGGAGAGTGGCACCTCAATGTCTGTACCTGCACATGCCCATGGATCCCCTGGCAAACACAGTCAGTATGTCCATGGCCAGAGGCAGTGAACTACATACCCTGCCAGGTATGTTCTGCAGCTATCCAACAACACCTGTATAGGGCAGCCACATGGCATAACTGTGTGCATGCATACCCACACACTATACAACCACACCTAGGGCAGCCCCATACCGATACACACCATATCACCACGTTCCAATCAATGAACCAAACCCCTGACCCAAACACATGGTGACACATGTATAGACCACCCTCAGCCTCTGGCAAACCAGCAACATATATAATTATACCTGTGCCACATCCCTGTCATCCATAACATCAATGCAAGGACAGGCTAATATGGTTCTGATGCACATGGTGACTGTAATAGAGTGCTGCAATGTACTGCAGTGTAAGATGTTGTCAGGGGTAATGTGTAATGCATACATGTTATGTAGTGTAGCCATGCAGCTATGATGCATTTTAGCTGTTAGTAACACTGATTATCTCCATAATGTTATCCATTTGTGTTGTAGGTGTACATGTGTCAGCAGGAGGATGGTCTGCAGTCATATTCCACAAGGGTATGGCACTATGGTGACACCATGGCCATGACATATCTGGTGTACAGTTACACACATGTCACCGGTTTGTATAATAGTTATTGCTCATGCCACATTGACAGGTGGCCTGCTGGTATAATCTGCACCCTTATGTCAACCCATCCACATTAACACACATCCTTACTTGGCAACACTGTGACTAGACCCCTACCTAGGTATGTAGTGCTACTGAACTGTGTGGCGTTCATTGCACACACAACACCACGTTTAGGGTGAGGTGTGTACCAGGTCACATGTTACATGCAGAACATCCACAGACATGTACAATATGGTAATGGGGAATTTAATGTTTGTATATGGAGAATACATAGTGTGTCATACCAGCTTATACACATTGACTGACACATAACAGGCAGACACACATCTTAGAGACTTGGGTGCATTGTTGCTAACTAGTCCATGTGTCCAATGTGGTACAGGTAGGTTGCACACAGCACATGTGTAACTGGGCTGTATCCTGTAATCAGTTACCTGTATGGGTGATGGTGACAGTGGTCACCAGAGAGTGGTACGTGGGGCATATACTGGGTGTACTATGGTGTAATGACAGTGTACACAGCACCCACATCCCCCAATGGATATTGTACACACTGGAACTTATCTTGATACTCTGACATAGCCACTATCACACATTGCCCATGACGCCAATACAACCCATTGCATATCACAACAGTGGTACCACATGGATATGCATGTAATGCACATGCCTCAGGCATAGTAGGGTGCTGCATTGCAATGCCACACCTATGGACAGCAACAACAATATCTGTACTACTGTGCGACAATCTTTAGTGTAATAGGAGTATGTGGCATCGGAATGGTGACCCTACAGATATGCAGACATGCACGCATACACACATGTGGCAGACCTTGATGAGATTCCCATGCCTATTGACCCATTTGTACAACACTGTTGTGCTGGTACTGCAAGGCACATGTAGCTGTTAGGGAGAGGAGTATAACAGGCTACATGTCATGTTCAATACAGCAGTGGCCACATCTGACTATGGCAATGGGAGTGGAGGTGGTTGTGAAGGCTGTCATGGAATTTCCAACTACAAGTGTACTAACACACAAACAATGCTATCCTCAGTAATGCACATGTACACATGTCAATACTATGGTGCATTGCTGCATGTGGTCATAGCTGTGTACCTGGCTATTGTCCATGGTTGGGCTGGATGTGTAGAGTGTGTGTGTACATTGGTATCATGCCACCTGCCATGTGCCAGCAGGCAATCTATCTACAGACACCATGTTAGTGACTGGCAGGGTGAGAGTGACATGCATCAGCCAATCCTCTGGGTGCCTTCTGCACATGGCCACCGAGGTGATCCATTTGACATGCATGCAACATGTATTACAACAAATGGTTAGTGTCTGCGATGGGGACCTGTATCCAGGCATGTTCAGCTGACTGTGGTACTGTAGTGTAGGTACCTGTGGCATGTGGCCTATACAGTGTGATGTCTCCTATATGTGACAGGCAGTACACAGCTGGCCACACATGGTGTCAATCAAGCATAGGTTGTCTGTATGTATCCCAGCTGGAGACCTGCCATCTGCACATCTGTAGAGGGACTGACAAACACAAGTTTGGTGAGTAGCTATGCAGTAGAATGAATGTGTCAACAGATGGATGTTTGACAACAATAAGTATGTCATTACTACATGTTGTAAGCCCTCACTAACATGTGCTGTACCAACAGTACTCTACAGCTACATTCCACATGTCTGATTATTATCCAGTAGTAGGTATATACGGTGATACAGCCTACACACCAGGAACATGACAGTGAGCCCTCAAAGTGCAGCTATGCCTTCAGGTGTGCTTGTTGTCAGTAGTAATGTTAGCACTCCACCCTTTCCTGGGAAAGGTAATGCCATGTTACACTGCATGCCTGTGTGACAGCACACCCTGGGTTGCTACCCCTGCATGTCACACATTCACATGGATAACAGTGCTGTGCAGGCCTCATATATTTGTGTGTCCCAGATATGACACTCAATACCCTTTGCTACTGCAATGACATCACATAGACACATGTACTCTAGATGGCAGTACATACACATATTACAGATGTTATTTCCCAGGGTTTGACATAGCCTTGTATGTGACCCAGAGATAAAATCTGTGTGGACAATATGCCAAAGAGTATAGCTGGAGGATGTCTAGACGGTCAGCATAGGCCATCTGTTTGATGCCTGTGATTCTTATAGTGAGGTATTTCCACTGCCTTCCCAGCTGTCTCAGCCGTCTTGCGAGGTACATACCAAATGGGGTATTGTACTCTATACAGGGTGTAATGAGGAATGAGTACAGTGGGACAATTACCCCCTTTTTTGGGATGCAAAGCCCTCAGTGATGAGGTGTGCCACATAGAAGGATTTCCTTACTGTTTTGGCTATGTGGTTAATGAAGGTGAGATCAATGTCCACCTGTGTCCATATGTCTGTCAGTACACTTTTGGTGTTTAGTGTACTGCCACCTATGTGGTAATTCATGGGTACATAGTATGTCCAAAGGGGATAACTATACATTACTTGGCATTAAGCTTGAGCCCATTGCTCTGGCATCAAGCATCTGTTTCTGTAAACCCATGTTGTAGGGAATCCACATCATTTGGGGATGCAATAATGGCTTCCAGTTTGCAGTCATCTGTGAACTTTGTTAGCCAGAGTTCCATAGTGTTGGCTGGTACTTCAGCAAAGTAGATACCAAACAAGAGCTGTGCCAGGA
>NC_056731.1:1007352377-1007409877 GCF_019279795.1 Protopterus annectens
TGCCTCCCATAGGAAATGTAATATGTGTAAGCCATCAACATCCCCAATATACATACATATATATATATATATATATATATATATATATATATATATATATATATATATAACAGTTAACCTCTGAACGACTGGACACTGTATGAGCCACCCATATAAATGACAATGGTTGCTTGTAACATATATCCACAGAGAGGTCAAAGGAAAAACACCACACACAGATTTTCAGACATGGAAACCTTTAATTTTGTACTATTACAGTTCTATATGCCATTTCATACAGCTGTTCAGACACTGACAACCATATAAACAGAGTAATGCAATAGTGAAACAGTTACAGTAATACAGTAATCTGGAAAGGTTCACAACTGTTGTTGGCCAGGCCAAGCCCTTCAAATTGTACAATAGTGAAAACAAACTGGGCCACAGGATACCAAGCAATCAACAGTATGTAATGCAGGTGTATAGTTCAGCAGCCTCTATATACACACTGTACAAACTCAGTAGGTGGTAAAAACGTCATGTGACCACATGGTTATAACTGCTACATAACAAGGCATAACTGACACCGTCACGGGCACACCGACAAACAGAACAGTCTGTATGGCAGGGGGCAGTAGGCTTGCATTAACCAGATCCATGTCAGTAATGTAAATATAGGTGAAGTCTATGGTACTGTACAACCAGATACCTTCAGGCATCTCACCCCTGATACCCCCATGTTTTTTAACAGCCTAGGTCATTTAAGGTGCTCCCCCCCCAGACTCAATGATACAGGGACATATACCACTGTTACATACACTGGCCTCTGGAGTGCATAAGGGTACACAATGACCACACATATATGGCCCCAGACCCACCGTATTGTGTGGGGGATACAACAGCAGTGGACTGATGGCAGCAATGGCAGTGTGATATACTCACAACCCACTACAGAACAACCACTGACAGCATGACATATGTGCAAAGCTTGGTATGTAGGTGATGGACAGAGGCTGGAATACAGGAACATGTGTGAACAACTTTTGCCATACATTAAGCAAGGTGCTGGTGTTACAGGATAGTCTGTAGCATACCCTTTGTCAGGGAATTCAGGTTAGAAACAGACATGGATGTAGCCATGTACCAATAGCACTCATCACACACACTGCCAGTGTAATATCTGACATAGGACCTGTGTGGTGGATAGACAAGACATGGTAGGCATAGCTCTGGCCAGCAAGATGATACACCCACAGTTGCGAGCTATGTAGACAGACTATATTCCAAGGTAAACTAGTATGTACACACACACCCTGTAAGACCAGTACTATACAAAGCATTACACAACTCTACTCACAGTCTGTCTGTAGTTCCTGATCCTCCTACAAATATGTGGCTTCCTTGAGTGTGCCGGTTCTCCTGTAAGAGGTATTGCTACCTTCTGTCGGTAACACTGATGCCCACACACAGGACGGATGTCCGTCACACAAGAAATGTAAAGGGACCACACCCACATAATGTGGGGATTTACAGTGGGTGGTTGCCATGACAGTGGTAATTGGGAGTAGTACACATGTGTAATCATATATATATATACATATATATATATATATATATATATATATATATATATATGGCTATCTGGATAAGTACATGTACATATATTTCCACCATATGTCCTGGACATGGAGTGTAGTCCAACCCCAGCCTCTATGATCCCAATATCGTAGTTGAAGGGGATGTCAGGTATGTATAGCAGGTATACTAGTAGACTATTGCTACTGCCATTTGGATTGCCTTCACAGACATGGTGTGTGTGGGAGGTCACATCGGCTTATAACATGTGTGCCATTGGCTACTGACAGACAGCCTAAGGACACCATTGCACATTAACGCTGCTAGCACATAATGCCACTGTGGACTGCAGCAGAGATATTGGCCAATATATGTGGAAAGGCTGACAAACTCTGTACAGTCCAGAGGTATACACATAAGCCCTGTAGATGAGTATAACACATAATGACTGGTATACATTTGCCACCATAGGTTATGCATTCACACACCCCTGTCTGGCCTGACACATAATGACCACTGGTACAGGGGTGCCATGGCCACATACTAGCCACTAGATATTTACATACATCTGCACAGCATCCCACTGCTCTGTCTGACATACATGACTGTTAAGGGAGGCCTGGCAGTGGTACATCTGGCAAGTATCTGTATATGACATCTCACTGTGTAAGTACACTAAGCTGCTAGGAATGTAAAAATGTACTGTGCAGGAGGCAGGTAGACTGGCTCAACACTGGCCTACATCTCCTATGGGGGAATGCACATGTACCTGCATATAAAGCAGGCTCAACAGGCACATCACAGCACAGGGTAAGATACACCTGTGTGAAAGTGCATAATCACAACTAATGTGAACACAGCAACAGCCACATATGGTTAGCTAGCATGATATTACAGTATATGGACTATCTGCTCTACACCATCCTCATATGTGCCACTCACTGAGTGACCCTACATATACTGGGCTGCTACACAGTTTGTTCTGTTGTTTGTCTGTGGTATGGAACACATGTGTGTATGGCCCTACAAACATGTACGCCAATACAGTACCATACAGTGGAGCGGCATGTAACATCAGATAGGAGAGGAACTAGAACAATGACATCTACTACAGTCTGTACACAGGCTAAAGTACATATTAACATTACACACACACAGTCAATATTCACCATAGGTACACAGACCTCAGTACTGTACAAACATCCACAGAATGTCCAGGTAATGTCATGAAATATAACCCCTACTGTACATAACATGTGTAGCAGTCGGATATATCACTGACTTGTTATTAGATATGATGACACTAATTATGGTGTACAGCACATATGCACCACTTCATGCACACCATATGTACAAAGGTTGACAGAGGTGTGACTGGAAGCACATACACAGGGCCAATATTGACATGTTGCTGTGATAACCACATACATTTACTGTTGTAATGGGGTTTGTTGCAACATATGTCCTATGAGGGATATGACGTCAGTGACTATCATGGCTTTCGCCATCTACAGACTGCAATCCTCACGCTACCTTCTGCAGTCCACAGATAGATGCTCTGTGGGTGACACATGAAACCAAAGACATGACACTGCCCAGTCTGCAGATGACCCCGAAGATGGGGATTCCTCATAAACATGGAACTGACATGGCAGGTATTGAGACATGTACGGCAGCCATATCCACACAAAAACTGTCAAACCAACATTACTCCAAATGCAGTATAGCAGCACTTACAGTCTTTAGTCAGGTCAGGCACATCCCTCTCCTGTTTGTTTTCCTCTTTCCACAGTGTATGTTGTTTGAGGTAAACCCCAATCCATCTGAGATGCTATTTGCCAAATGAGAAATCTAGTTCCTGCTCACAGTGGATGAAAAGGGCCAACACCACCATGATGTTCCTAGATATTGGAGTGTGTTTCCATGCAATACTCTATGGGAATGTTACCACAGCTGTTTCACATGCAGTCAGCTAAGGGAGGGCTGCAATTCATGCAGAGGCCATCAGCTGATCATGAGCATCACTTAAAATACACATGCTGCTGCCTATGCAATGCAGGTGTAGGTATCCACATCCACTAGAGAGGGAATGGGAGAGGCAGACAGAGGCAAAGACATGGCAGGGAATGGTGGGAGAGTAAAAGTGAAGCATGTTTGTGTCACACACCTACCAGCACAGGGCATCATACCCCTGACAACTATGTAGTGCTATCATGGTTAGATGGAGTTATTGGATGTGACCACATGGGTTACCTGTTGTGGAGCACTCAGAACATATATGTGATGGTGAGTGACATCTGCAACAGGGATACAGTAGCTACACGGTAGGTGACGTACACGTACCTGTCCACATGAACAGGTGTCAGCATCAACACAGTCACACTCTCACAGGGACACACACACATTGACACACTTGGCAGGGCCAGGAGTACAACTCATCAGTAGTGGGATTGCCACATCACATCACTGTGCAGGCCTCACATGCACCACATGGGTCATATGGGGGTTATATGCGGAAAGGGTATGGGGAGGTGTCTGACATCAGACAGCATGTTGCAGTATGCCCATGGGTGTTGTAGGGAGTGTAGATGTGAACATACGCACCATGCAACACAGACACACAAACACACAGGGTGCCAGTAGTGACATGCATATGTGCATGTCTGCACTGATGTGTAGTGTTCAACTGTGCCAGATGGCTGTACAAGGCTAGGCGATGGGTGTACCTTGGCATCAGGCCACATGACGATGGTCTGCATTGTGGATCAGGGCTGTAGTGTCTACATTTGCCCAACAGGTGGGTATTGTATCCCCCATCCAGTAACTTGGGTGATTATTGTGTGAGGCCAATGCTGTGCATCGCTTGCCATATATATATGTTCCTTAGTCCATGACATGGACAGTGTCTGGGATGTGCACACCTCCCACATGCATGTACAGTGACATGTGGAACTGTACCTGGGGTGTCTGGCCCATGTTGTAAACACAGATTATCATCAGATGTGCCAGTCCTGCCCACCTGTTGTGGGAACTGGTAATGGCTAGCAGGTTTATCCTGCACCTACATTGACAGCATGCTAACAGCATTCTCTACTGTCAGTGGCGTCTGTCCATACAGGGCATTTTGTCAGGCATGGTATGACCATTGTGGGTCACATATGATGGTACCACAGGTAGTGCAGGTGTCCATTGGGGAACAAGGGGGAGGTGCACTGTCTGCACATATATGCATATTGGACAGGGTAATATGCGCACTGTAGATCACTGCTGTCACTCCATAGTTACTATCGATGGCCAATATGCAGTGTACTACCCACATATTGGCTGTTGCCTAAGCATGTGTGTGTATAAGACATGGGTTGAGAGTGTGCTCTGGGTAATAATGATGTTGCTACCTATGATTGCCTGTCCTTGATGTCACATGTATGGCTTTGCACCCCAGTCTCTCAGCCATTTTACATCTGTTATCCCTGTATGGTGGACATTGCAATATACAGTAGGGCCACCATATGAGAAATATGCAAAACCCACTCCACATTGGTCACACAGTCACAACCACCTCTACTCAGGATATGAGTTACAAACACACACATACACACACACACACACACACACACACACACACACACACACACACACGCACCTGTCATATCTGGGAGTAGAACCCATACTTAACTAGTTTATTACACTACAGAACTAAGCAGTTATAGTACATGCCACAGACATTACTGGAGTACACCTTCCCCAAAGGTGTATTTCACAATGACTGACATCATCAGGATTGAAATTTACTGCAAGTGACTAGCCTAAAATGCATTGCTCCCTACAAAGACAGTGAGACACACACAAACCATCCACAACTGACATGTTTGGGTATAAAACCCCTAACAGAGGTAAATATCACACTACAGCATGGAGCTGTTATAGGACTCACCATGGGGATTATAGGGAACTCCTTTCCCAAAGGTGTATTTCACAATGAATGACATCAGCAGGTTTGCCAAGGCAGGGCATTTGAAATGTACTGTATGTGACTAGCCTAAAATGCATTGCTCCCTACACAGACAGTGACACACAAAACACCCAGAACTGCCATGGGTGGGGATGGAACCCTACCACAGTTTTAATTCACACTACAGCAGTAAGAAGTTACAGGGCATGCTATGGAGATTACTGGGCTACAGCCTTCCCAGAGGTGTATTTCTAGGTGGGTGACATCAGCAGCCTTGCCAAAGGTGGGTATATGACTTGTAAGGAGTGTGAGTAGCCTAAAAGGCATCGCTCTTTACACAGAGACAGACATGCTCACAAACAGTTGCCAGGTGTGGGGTTAAAACTCCTACCTAACTAGTCTATCATACTACAGTAGTACACAGTTACAGAATGTGCTATGGAGATTACTGGGCTACAGCTTTCCCAGAGGTGTATTTCTAGGTGGGTGACATCAGCAGCCTTGCCAAAGCTGGGTATATGAATTGTAAGGGGTGTGAGTATCCTAAAAACATTGCTCTCTACACAGTCAGACATGCAGACAAACAAACACCTACACCCACGCACTTGGCAGGCCTGGGGTTAGAACCCCCGCCTAACTCTTTTATCACACTATAGCAGTACTCAGTTACAGGAGGTGCTACAGATATTACTGGGCTGCAAACTTCGCAGAGGTGTATTTCTAGGTGGGTGACATCAGCAGCCTTGCCAAAGATGGGTATATTAATTGTAAGGAGTGTGAATAGCCTAAAAGGCATTGTTCTCTACACAGTCAGACATGCACACAAACACACAGTTGCCAGGTCTGGGGCTAGAACTCCTACCTAACCAGTTTATCACACAGCCATAATATGCAGTTACAGCATGCACTACGGAGATTACTGGGTTATAGCCTTCCCAGAGGTTTATTTCTAGGTGGGTGACATCAGCAGCATTGTCAAAGTTGGGTATATGAATTGTAAGAGATGTGAGCACCCTAAAAGCATTACTCTCTACACAGTAAAACATGCACAAAAACACACACATAGTTGGCAGGTCTGGGGTTAGAACTCCCACCTAACTCCTTTATCACACTATATCAATATGTAGTTACAGGACGTGCAACAGAGATTACGGGGCTACAGCCTTCCCAGAGGTGTATTTCTAGTTGGTGATATTAGCAGCCTTGCCAAAGGTGGGTATATGAATTGTAAGGAGTGTGAGTAGCCTAAAAGGAATTGCTCTCTGCACAGTCAGAAACAGGCAGACAAACACGCACAGACTCACAGTTGCCAAACTGGGATTTGACCTCCTACCTAACTACTTTATCACACTACAGCAGTACATATTTATGGGACACGCCACAAAGATTACTGGGCTACAAATCTCCCAAAGGTGTATTTCACATTGGATGACCTCAGCAGGCTTGTCATAGTAGCGCTATGAGGTGGGCGGTGTGTGCATGGGCCATAACCCATTCATCTAGGGGGTGACACGCCACATGAGGCCACACACAGGGTCATATTTCACAGGTACGTGTATACAGCTACTAGATGACTACTTCCTTGTCATGTTGTACAGCTGGCACATGCACCACATAATCTGTGGTGCTGACAGGTACTGGTCACTATTATCTGCAGTGAGTGACATCAGCACCTCATGTGTTTGGGGCCCTTTGGCTGTGTGCTGGGTGGGACAGGCCTGGATGGCTTCTTGTCATGGTCACCCTCTTCCACATATCTATGTTCATCTACCTTTGGCTTATTATAGTGTGTTGTCCTTACATATATGTCTGTATTCCTATCCACTGTGTGTGCAAGGCATGAGTGGTGCATCCTGACAAGTGTCTGCACTAACAACTGCAACTGCTGGATATGTCTGGTCCACTGATGTTTGCAGACATGGACTTCATGTGTTTATGTGTGTGAGCATGCCTAGTATAACCTTTCAGTATGTTGTTCAGTGACATTGCCTTCATTTTTCTAAGTGTGTGAGCATGCCCAGTAAGGCCATCTGTATTGCATGTATGGATCAAACCCAGGTAGTTTGTACTGCAGTGCTGGCCCTTGTGTTGTACACTGACAGGTAGCATGCTGTGCCTGCAGGGTATCCATCAAACATTTGGCATTGACTGTTGCTACATTTCTGCATGGTGGGGACACCTGACTATTTCTAAGTTTCTACACAGGATTGGGGGGCACACCTAACGGTTACTATATGTCTACGTAGGATAGGGGGCACACCTGACAGTTGTGCAGATTTGCTAGGACTGTACTGGTATGTCAAGTACTCCATTTCAGTCTGTAGTCTTACCTATCTTGCTGGCTAGGGCATACCAGTGTACTGCAGTTCATATTAGTTTCTGACTTCCTAGCCTTCACAACTGACATCCCACTACCTGGCCTGCTGTAGTCTGTCTGTGTAGGCCTGGGGGGTGATTACCCATAGCCCTCATTCAGAAGCCATAGTACAGCATTTGTTTGTGTTTGTCTACACCTGTCCTGCTGACTATGACTGCTGTTGGGTATGTGATCCCCCCCCTCCTGACTGGCATGTGTGAGTTCCTTATCTTGTGGGTGTCCCAGTATTGAGGGTGGTGCTACAGGGCTGCCTATGTTGGATGCACGTAGTACACTCCTTACACTTGATTAGGCACAGGTAGTTTAATGTTTGGCATCCCTTTTACTGTATGAGAGTCAGAGAGAGGTGTTATTCCCTGAGTCCCTCCCATGTCAGTGTATGTGTTATGCACTGCCTCTTTGCCAGGGCCAGGGCATACTGGGCATGCCTCCTTCTGTCTACTGGGGCAGGCTCAGGTTGTTCCTCCTCCGAGTCACTCTGTGCCTGTGCAGGCCTTGGAAATTGTGGGGGCTGTGTGGCCCTGCCCCATGCTGTTCCTGCTGCAGCTGTTTCCACAGGATCATAATGTGTAGCATGGGACATACAAGGATGATGTGGGTACATATAGTTGGTGAGCACTGCAAGGCTCCACCGGATGTGTCCAGGCACCAGAACCATGACATGAGCATCCCAAACACATGCTCTATTACGATTCTTGTTTGTGCTTGTGCCTCATTATGGAGTTCTTGTTCGGGTGTGTGTGCGTTTCCGATGGGTGTCATCAGCCACAGCTCCAGTGCATATCTAGCATCCCCCACTAAGTGACCGTGTGGGATTTTCCCATTGGCAAATTTCTGGTACAGCTGCATCAGATGCCAGATGTGGGAATCATGATAGCTTCCAGGGCAGGCAGCAAACACATTCAGTATTATGCCCTGGGCATCACACATGACCTGGCAGTTGATGGAGGAGAAGCCCTTGTGGTTGATGTAGACTCTACCCTGCTCACCGGGCGGTACTTTGATGCATATGGGCATGCAGTCTATTGCACCCACTACATCAGGGTATTCTGCTATTTGGTGGAAGAGATGCATATTGCTGGCCAATGCCTCATGGGTGATGAGGAAATATACTTGCTCACCGACATGTGCTGACATGGCATCCAGGAACTGGTGGAGTACCCTGGATGCTGATGCCTGTGAAATCCCCATCATATCCCCAGTTGGCCTTTGTCAGGTACCTGTAGCTAGTATTCTTAGGCCTACACATACCTTGATGTCCACTGGGATGGGTTCCCCTCTGTTAGTTCTGTGTGTGAGGCGTGGCCGGTACAGCTCCAAAATTTGCTGTAGGATGTCCCTGTCCTCCCTATAGCACTCAACGATCTCCAGCTCATGTAGCCCTTCGTAGGTTACCCTGAGTCTGTACACTTTTCTCCGTCTCCTCACTGTGGGTTGGTCAGCAGCATTCACATCCTCACCACCCTCAGCCTCTTATACAAGTTATATGATAGCTATTGCAGCCCCTAACATTTTGCTGTTGTGAGTGTTAAAAGTTCCCTACTTTTTTACACCGGTTGTGTAGAGTGTGGGAAAAACCAGAGGGGTAGGTGTTTGCATAGTTTATAGTAATGTTCTGGGCTGGTCTGGTCTGCTGCCTGTTTAATTGGCTGGTTCAGATGTGTTTCACTTGGCAGCTAAGCTAGTACCGCTTGATTACCTTCCTACTGCTGTTTTCCCTTCCCATTGCCCTTCTGTTTCAGCTCGTGGGTGAGCTGCACAATTGGAGTACTCAAATGTGCACACTGCTGCTATTTCCTGGTTTAACTTCCTTTTTCTTCCTGTAAATCCCAGTGCATGGCGCACACACCCGCTTACACTTTGTCAAAAGTGCTAGGCAGGTTTAGACACCCCCCCCCCCCAGCTTAGGTGTGCTAAGCTAGGAGCAAACCTGAGCCATAGGGCTCCAATCTGCTTACAGTATGCCTGACACACCCACCCATAATGTCACCTACCTCCTAGTATTGCACTCGGCTATTCATCCTCTTACACTGTTGTGACCTGCCGCACATGCTGGGGAAAACTGGGATTCACTATCCTTCCCCTCATTTGCATAGGATTGCCTACTAATACATAGTTACATGTGTCACACTGAGCCTCCCCCCTTAGCAACCACTATTCACTGGCCAGGTTGTCTTTTGCCTGCCACTGACTTGCATGGCAGAATACTTATTTTAGTTAGAATGCTTGTTTTAGGTTTATTTTCTTATTTTCCCACTGATCCCTTTTGCACACCGCTGCCCTATGCTTAAACAGCTATGATCGGCAGAAATAAAATAAAAGTTGTATTTTTTTACTTTTTGTATTGTTTGCAATACAATGGCCTTATACTTTTGGCATGCTTCTTCCATGATATGCAGCCTTTATTTGGAGCTGTCATGTCTCCATTTTGGATTTTGGAGAACCGTACTCAGTTACTAACCAAGTACATTTCTGCAGATTACACTAGTCATGCACGTCCTGATTCCAGCTTCCATGTTTTTCACCTGCAAATGGGATAATTTGCATACAGGTGCTGGGAACGTGCAGGACTAGTGCAGGAGCACTCGTGCACATCAAACGGACACGTACGTGGATCGCTCGGCCTCCATATTGCCAACATTACCTCTTACACTGATCATGCACGCTCTGCAGGGCTTGCTGAATCTGGGGGCCTGACTATACAAATCCTCATTGATTTATTTTACTGGTGTTTGAGTACCAAGGAAGTCCAAATGGTTAAGAACCCATTTTCAGTGGAGGCCTGAACAGAAAAGCTCCAAAGTATTACAAAACATTTTATAAATAATAACTTTATAGTCTTTAAAGGTAATACAAAAACAAATACAGTTTAAATAAGTATACCAAATTAAACATAATATGAATACATTGGTTAAGAATAGATACAAGTTATATGACAATGATTTAGCAGAGAAATTTTAGCCAGGTTATATGGACATTAAAGGTAAGTTAGTATAATACAAACATGTATTGCAATACGACGTGGGGGAAAAGCAGGTTTACTGTATATTTAGAGTGAAACCAAGGGGAGAGACATTAATAGAAGTAAAGAAATAAGTGAAGAAGGGAGAGTAAGGAGATGTAAGGAATGAATAGGTATTTGTCCACATTTAGGAATATAGTTTATCTGGTGATTTATCAGAAAATCAAAACAATTTTAAGGTAGAGGGCAAAAGTATGAGGCAAATCCAGGTGTAGTTGAGTGGTATGATAACAACATAAAAGGGGTTAAAAATATCCATCAAGTACAGGCTGCATATCGGCCAGTTTAAGTATTTTTTAATTAGGCCAGATTTTTTAGGTCACAGTACATTTGGTTCCAAACCCTATTGCCAGTGTAACACATGGCTTCACAGATAATTAAGTGGGGTAACAGATTAAGTTACTGGAATTCTTCCTCAAGAACTGGGTACAGTCAACCAAGAAGGAGGTGACTTTTTAAAGGCCTATTCCAAAGAGATTAATGACAATGGGCCAAGTGTCAGAAAGTGACAATTAAAATTAATTTATTTTTAATTTCAGATGTAAGCTAGGGAAAACGCATATTGGCTATCATTCCCCCTAGATGTATCCTACCTGGCTTTGTATGTGTGACATCTGCCAGTTGATCTACTTTTACTACTGTAAAAGTGTTGTGGGTCTCAGCTTGGATGAGCTCTAGAGACAAACAATAAGGTTGAATTAGTAGCCAATAAATGTTGGAAGTGTGAAGGGAAAGAAACAAGTAATTGGGAACATATTTTCTGGGAGTGCTGTGAAATGGCAGACTTTATGAAATACCTGTGGGATGTTCTGTCTGAGATGCTAGGTAAACAAATTGGTCTGACAATGGAGCTATGATACAGAATCATAGGTTCATAGGTTCATAAATGTGTACTAGGCTAATGGCCTTGGAGCCTTTAAAAGCCTAGCCCATAGGTTTAGCCAGGCATCATGCCACCCGACCTTAGTTCCCAGTGCCGCTGTTGAGTAGAGCCACTGGGGTGATCCCCGGGGTGAATTTTCAATTTCCCATCCACTCATCAAGATTTCTCTTGAAGAGGGCAAGTGAGGTGTTCTGTTTGACATGTATGTGAAGTCTATTTCATAGCATGGGCAGTCTCTGGGTTATGAACCTGTCCCTCCAGCACGTTCTGTTGATTGTGATAATGAGGTTGAGGTCTCTGGAGTCTGTGGTGTGGAGGGATTGGTATTTCTTTAGATGTAGCATTTCTAATAGAGCTGGGTCAGACATGGCTTTGTAAGTCAAACAGAGATCATTTCTAAGCAGGTGGTATGAGGCAGAGAATAGTTGGAATTTTTTGAGTCTGTTCATATACAACAAGTGTTTATAGCCTAGGATCCTCTTTTACTTTTGTGGCCTCTCCAGTTTTTGCAGGTGTGTAGTGAGGTACATGCCAAATGTGACATTGTACTCAATGATTGGCCTAATGAGGGAAGAGTAGAGGGAAACAATGACCTCTTACTTCCTGGATGCAAAACCCTAAGTAATGAGATGTGCCACATAGAAGGACTTTCTTACCACAGTGGCAATGTGGTGGTCAAAAGAGAGGTTGCTGTCAACCTGTGTTCCCAGATCTCTTATAATGCCTGATAGGTTTAGTGGATAACCATTAATGTGGTAATTCATAGGAACTGGGTTTTTCCCAAAGGGGATGATGACATGTTTTGGCAATGAGCTTAAAGCCATGGTTCTGACACCGGCAGAAAAAAATTTCTTTAGCTGCTAAAGGTCTTCCCAGGTGCAGACAAGTGAGAAAAAACAGAAAATATTCCTGAGTTGACCACCACGGAGCTAAAAGAGAGCATTGAAACCTTAATGTTGAAAATTTAAAATTTTAGGCTTTATTTAAACATAAAACTTCATTTAAAACCAAAGGGTAAAAAAGAAGAAAAGTGCTTTCAACCTATTCAGGCCTTCTTCATTTCAATAAATCTTTTAGGTTTGTGCTGAATGTTTTAAACATCTATGTACCTATCAGGAACATTTATTGTGGACATGCCTTCAATAGCTTCAATTCATTAAAAACTTAAAGAGCAAGTCTTCCTCAGATAATCAACTAATGGATATATGTCTATTTTTTTACACAGGTTTAAGAGGAATTACAGAATTTAATCCTGGATACTTGTGTGCTCTAAGGTTAGTGATCCATTTTACTTCTCGGCTTTCTGTTAGATTCTTCATATCTCCTCTTCTGGGACTTGATATAATTATATCAACAGCTTGGAAGTAGAAAGAATGTGCAGGAAAGCATTTCACATTGTTGGCCAAACTATTCTGAACTTCTTCAAGTAAAATATCTCTAAGGTGCCTAAAAATACAGTCCTTGAAGCGTTGGTCCATTTCCCCTATATAAAATGCTGTACACTGTTTACAGGTCACTAAGTATACTAGATGTTTGGTGTTACATGTGGCAGATACCTTGAAATTATATTCTTTGCCATTTACTGGATGCCTAAATCCTGGAGCAGGATTAATACGTGGGCATGCTTTGCATCTCCCACATTTTCCCATTCCTGTGGGTTCAGGTAATCTTTTATGATGACCATCATTATGGCAAAGTAACTGTTTCAAGTTCTTTTTATTTTTATAAACAAATCTTGTTTTTTCTTCCACTAATACTTTAAGCTTCTCATCTTCCAGGAGTATTGGCCAATATTTATTAATAATTTCTCACATTTACTGATTATCTGAGCTGTAGATAAGCAAACAATTAATCTTCTGCCCTTGATGGTTCTCCTGGGGTTTAGCTTTGTGTTCCTCATCAGATGCTGTTAAATAGTAAGGACGACCTTTAGTCTTTCTGAAGGTGTTATGATCTATTGGTTTATTTAGATCTGATTCTTTATAGCCTCTCTTTCTAAGATGCCCTTTGAGTAATTCACATTCCTCCTTAAATATATCTTTCTCAGTGCATAACCTAGATAGGCGCATCCTTTGATTTTCCATTATATTCTTGTAGACATGACTTGGGTGCATACTATGGCAATATAAATAATGGTTACGCCAAGTTTCCTTGTGATGTACTCCTGTTCAGAGACCTTGCGTAACATCATAGCTAATTTTAACATCCAAAAAGTTGATTTCTTTATCTGAGTATTTAACTGAAAATTTAAGGAACTCTGTGTTAGAGTGCAAATAGTCTATGAATGCTTGCAAATATTTGACCTGCCCCATCCACACAATAAAAATATCATCTACAAAGTGCCCATAAAATAATAAATGACTTCTCCATGGATTCTTCAAGCATATTATATTTTGCCATTCCCAATATGCAAGTACCAAGTTCAAGTAGGTGCTGGCACATGGTGTGCCCATTGCCACCCTCCATGTTTGTAAGTAGCACTTATCACCATAAAGAAACATGTTGTGAAGAATGATATCTAATAAGTGACAAGTAATGTCAACATTAAACATCAGTCCATGTGTTAAAGATCTTACTGCTTTGATCCCATAGTCATGAGGTATTACCGTGAAAAGATTGTTAACATCCAATGTTACCAAGAGCACTTTAATTCCCTATTGGATTGCATTCATTTTATCTGATAGGTGTCTTAAAAAAGTACCAGTATCTCCGATTACGGAATGTATTCTTGATAGTTGCTGCTTTAACTCATTCTCAACATACATGGAGAGGGGTTCAGTCACCCAACCTCATCCCGCCACAATTGATCTTAATGGTGGGTCCTCTGGGTGTTTATGGACCTTTGGCAAGCCACTTATAGTTGGAGTAATGGGATGGTCCACACTAAAAAAAATTGTACAGTTCTTAGTTAATCCTATGCAACATGAGTAATGCATAGATATCATCATTTACTTGTATTTTTTTTCCCATACATTTTGGGATATAACTTCATACATTCTGTTATCCTGTAACAAGAATAGCATCTTTTTTCTGAACCATTCAGCTCCCATTACCATAATGACTCCACCCTTATCAGCCGGTTTAAACACTAAGTCCTGCCTTTGTTGTAACTTGGATAGCGCTTAACTCTCATCTGATGTCATATTCATAAAGTGAATTTTGTTCATTTGGTTATCCCTAAGTTTCCCTACTTCATTTTCACATAGGCAGACAAATGTTTCCATGGTGGGATGATTAACAGGAACAAATGGACTTGGTTTTCTGTATGACCATTCATTAGTAGAAGAGCTATTCCCAAAAATCGATTTTAGAGTTAAATTCCTACCAAACATTTTTATATCAACATAGAACTCATTTAGGTCAGAAGTTAATGAGGGAATAAATGTTAGTCCTTTAGACAAAGTACTAATACTTGCTTTATCCAGATGTTCATTTGACAAGTTAATCACCAAGGACTGTTCTTCTGGGATCTATATTAAAATTTCTTCCTGTTTCTTTCTTGACTCAGTTCGACCAGTTCTCTGAAACCTGTCTCTTACTGGGACAGGAAATTGGTAGTGAAAAGGGGTATGGTTAGCCCCTACCTTCAGTATAGTGCCTGTGGAAGTACTGGGCACTAACTTAATATGTATGGAATGCGGCTTTAAATTTGCCATAGTAACAGTTGAGGTAGTAATTGGAGACTCATTCAATATGGCTGTGGATACTTCCTCCAGGGTTGACCCATTTGCAAAAGTATTCACCCGTGGTGGCTGGTTATGTGGTTCTAAAGCAATGTGGTTCATAGTTTGAAGTACACTCTGTCATTCTTCCCTCGGCCATTCAAAGATATTGCCATCTTTGAAATCTTTGAAATCCCTCATTAACTTTTTCATTTTTATATTCTTAAGCCTAGTGTCATAAGCAGTTAGATGTTGTAAAATTTCCAATTTATGCAAGTTCAATTCTGATAGATCCATTCCTTCCAACTCAAGTTGTTTCATACTAATTAGTTCAGTAGCTTGCTCTTCCTCAGGTTTAAAGTGTTCAATTAATAACTTTAAATAATTGAAACTGGTATCAGGATTTATGCTCTGCCATCTGGCTAATAGCTCAGGTCTACTGTTTCCGTACGTAGGCAGACACTTAACCCGCATTCCCCTAGGAACGATTATGTAGTGTAAACATGCTTCAAAGTGGATGCGCTGCCATGACAGTCTTTTCAAATGAAAGGCAGCATCTTCCACTTCTCTATAGATAACTTCAAAATATTAATTTACATTAGTTTCAGGCGTATATGTCAAAGTACCAGTTTCCAAATTTATATTTAACAACGGATTATCTAAACCTCCAAAAAGTTTCATTAGAGTTTTACCTTTAGGTAGATCTTTGTCATTTGTGTTAACAGCAGCGATAGTGTTGTCAGCCATGTGCAGCTACAGAGAGTCAAAATGTAAACAATGGCAGAAAAAAAACTTCCTTAGCTGCTAAAGGTCTTCCCAGGTGCAAACAAGTGAGAAAAGAACAGAAACTATTCCTGAGTTGACCACCACAGAGCTAGAAAATAGCATTGAAACCTTAATGTTGAAAATTTAAAACTTTAGGCTTTATTTAAACATAAAACTTCATTAAAACCAAAGGGTAAAAAAGAAGAAAAGCATTTTCAACCTCTTCAGGCCTTCTTCAGTTCAGTAAATCTTTTAGGTTTGTGCTGAATGTTTTAAACATCTATGTACCTATCAGGAACATTTATTTTGGATACACCTTCAGTAGCTTCAATTCATTAAACACTTAAAGAGCAAGCCTTCCTCAGATAATCAACTAATGGATATACGCCTATTTTTTTAACACAGGTTTAAGGGGAACTACAGCATTTAATCCTAGATACTTGTGTGCTCTAAGGTTAGTGATCCATTTTATTTGTCGGTTTTCTGTTAGATTCTTCACATCTCCTCCTCTGGTACTTGGCATAATTATATCCACAGCTTGGAAGTAGAAAGAATGTCCAGAAAAACATTTCACATGGTTGGCCAAACTATTTTGAACTTCTTCATGTAAAATATCTCTAAGGTGCCTTAAAATACGGTCCTTGAAGCATTGTTCCATTTTCCCCTATATAAAATGCTGTACACTGTTTACAAGTCACTAAGTATACTAGATGTTTGGTGTTACATGTGGCAGATACCTTGAAATTATATTCTTTGCCATTTACTGGATGCCTAAATCCTGGAGCAGGATTAATATGTGGGCATGCTTTTCATCTCCCACATTTTCTCATTCCTGTGGGTTCAGGGAATCTTTTATGATGACCGTCTTTATGGCAAAGTAACTGTTTCAAGTTCTTTTTATTTTTATAAACAAATCTTGTTTTTTATTCCACTAATACTTTAAGCTTCTCATCTTCCAGGAGTATCGGCCAATATTTATTAATAATTTCACAAATTTGCTGATTATCTGAGCTGTAGATAAGCAAACAATTAATCTTCTGCCCTTCGTGGTTCTCCTAGGGTTTAGCTTTGTGTTCATCATCAGATGCTGTTAAATAGTAAGGACGACCTTTAGTCTTTCTGAAGGTGTTATGATCTGTTGGTTTATTCAGATCTGATTCTTTATAGCCTCTCATTATAAGATGCCCTTTGAGCAATTCACATTCCTCTTTAAATATATCTTCCTCAGTGCATAACCTAGATAGATGCAGCCTTTGATTCTTCATTATATTCTTGTAGATATGACTTGGGTGCATACTATCACATCAGTCGTTGGTCTCAGTGAGGCCTTTTGGTAGGATGTCGGCATCACTTGGGGAGATAATAATGGCTCCCAACTTGCAATCGTCTGTGAACTTTTTCGGCCAGAGTCCCTTTGTGTTAGCCTGGACTTCTAAGAAGTAGATACAAAACAGGAGAGGACCCAGGACCGATCCTTGTGGGATTCCACTCATGACTGCTCAGCAGTCTGACTTGGAGTCAACTACTTTCACACTGTGGGTTCTATCTGTGAGCCCGTTTGCAACCCACCTAGTGATATAGGAGTTGATGCCTAGTTTAGTGAGTTGTTCTATGATTCCTGAGTGGGGAATGGTATCAAAGGTCTTGGCCAGATCACGGTAGGTTGTATGAACCACCTTACCTTCATCCACAGCTCTGTTGACTGACTCAAAGATGTCTACCAGGTTGAGCAGGCATGATCTCTCCTTTACAAAACCAAACTGTGTGGGATCCAGAGTTTGGAGATTCCCTATATCCTTGTTTATTAGGTCCATGATGATGTTTTCCATAGCTTTGCATATCAGACTTGTCAGGCTAATGGAGCAATAGTTCCCAGGGTCTGTAGTTGCCCTCCTTGTGGAGAGGGATCCATGTTGCAGTGCGCCATTTGATAGAGACAAAGCCTGAGGTGAGGATGTGATTGAACGGGGCACACAGATGAGGTGCCAGTTCACTCTGTAGTTCATGCAGAACACAGCCAAATATATTTTCAGGTCCCATGGAAGCTGTATTCGTGGCCTTGGACAGTGCTGTTTTAACCTGTGCAGCAGTAATACTGGGTGTCTGGCAATCTACTGGTATTATGATTGGTCCTTTGGGGGGGGGGTAAAGTTGGCACTGAATTTGTCGGCCAGTATATTTGCAAGATTTGTTGGCTCAGTATAGAAGGTACCATTGTGCAGTAGCTCAGAGCAAATCTGGGTATTGCCGTGGAGATTCTTTGCATAACTATAGAAGGCCTTGTGGTTGTCTTTACTATCTGTTGCAATTCTTGGGACCTCACCTTATTCAGCATCAGTTTCCTCATTTTATTGTAGAGATTGTTTATGGCAGGGAACCACCAGATTGGCTTCCTTTTTTGGAGGAGAGCGTCTTGGTTCTATTGGGTATGGTGAATTGCCTAGATGTGGTAAACCCTTGCTGTGTCTAATAATGGTGGCTGTCAAAAAAGCATTTACTAGAAAATAGAAATTAAAAGCTTAACCAACTATACTGGAAGTAGTGAATATAGTAACAGAGATAAAACAACTGGAATTCAAATCTTTACAGAAGGGTAGAAGCAAACTACATAGGAAAATATGGGAATTGTGGGAACAATAGATACAAGGGAGGAATGCGGTCCAAAAGGCGGCTGGACTTAAATGAGCTATGTAATGTTTGATTGAGGAAGATTGGCTAGATTATAAGTGGTGTATAATGTTTGCAACTGGAAGTGTGTCAGTATGGTTTGTGATGTAAAATGCTTGCAACTAGGACTGTGTCACTGTAGTTTGTTTTCAAGTGATGCTTTAATAAAGATGTTTTTTATTTAAAAAAAGGCAGGAATTGAATAAGTTATGTAATATTGCTTAGGTTATATGATATATAGCAATATATGTGAAGTATAATGTTTATGTTAATATAGTTTGATTACTTTTATAGGAATGCAAATTTGCCTATGTCACAAGTGATAATTCAGTAAAGGTGTTTGGGAAAATCATTAAAAACATGACAGAAACTGTAACACATTTCATAGCTGATTTATAATGCACAACAGAAATACAGTGATGGTGTATTTTTGTTGACACATATCCTGGTGATTCAATAAACCCCATGTAGGCTTAGCATAAAGCCTGCATTAGATTATGTGGTTTCATGGTGAGTGGCAGTGCTAATTACATATGCATGCCACATACCACGTTTAAAAGTAAAGAAGCACAGTTTCATGGCCAGCAACAGTGCTGCTCCTTGTATCCTCACCATTCCTCTATACTTCCTCTCATTCACACACATATATTCTGTCTTAGTCCTGCTGACCTTCATTCCTCTTCTCTCTAGAGCATATCTCCATCTCTCCAGGGTCTTCTCCACCTGTTCCCTACTCTTACTACAGATCACAATGTCATTTGCAAATGTCATAGTCCACGGGGACTCCTGTCTGATCTCGTCTGTCAACATGTCCATCACCATTGCAAATAAGAAAGGGCTCAGAGCTGATCCTTTATTTAATCCCACCTCCACCTTAAACATATCCATCACTTCCACCGCATACCTTACCACTGTCACACTACCCTCGTACATATCCTGTACCACTCTTACATACTTCTCTGACACTCCCGACTTCCTCATACAATACCACAACTCCTCTCTAGGCACCTTGTCATATGCTTTCTCTAAGTCTACAAAGACACAATGCAACTCCTTCTGACCTTCTCTGTATTTCTCCAATAACACTCTCAGAGCAAACATCGCATCTGTAGTGCTCTTTCCTGGCATGAAACCATACTGCTGATCACTAATCATCAACACTCTCAGAGCAAACATTGCATCTGTAGTGCTCTTTCCTGGCATGAAACCGTACTGCTGATCACTAATCATCATGTCCCTTCTTAACCTAGCTTCCACTACTCTTTCCCATAACTTCATGCTGTGACTGATCAATTTAATCCCTATGTAGTTACTACAGCTCTGCTCATCACCCTTATTCTTAAAAATCCGTACCAAAACACTTTTTCTCCATTTCTCAGGCATCCCCTCACTTTCCAAAATTTCATTAAATAATCTGGTTAAAAACTCCACTGCCATTTCACCTAAACACCTCCATGCTTCCACAGGTATGTCATCTGGACCAACAGCCTTTCCATTCTTCATCCTCTTCATAGCTATCCTTACTACCTCCTTGCTAATCCATTGCACTTCATGATTCACTATCCCCACATCATCCACCATTTCCCTCTCATTCTCTTCATTCATCAACCCCTCAAAGTACCCTTTCCATCTGCTTAACACACTCTCCTCGCTTGTGAGTACATTTCCCTCATTATCCTTTATCACCTTTACCTGCTGCACTTCTTTCCTAGCTCGGTCCCTCTGTCTAGCCGATCAGTACAGGTCCTTTTCTCCCTCCTTAGGGTCCAACCTTTCATACAACTCTTCATACGCCTTATCCATAGCCTTCACCACCTCTCTCTTTGCCATGCACCTCATCTCCTTATACTCCTGTCTACTTTCTTCATCTCTCTGACAATCCCACTTCTTCTTCGCCAACTTCTTTCTCTGTATACTCTCATGTACTTTCTCATTCCACCACCATGTCTCCTTGTCATCCTGCCTCTGTCCAGATGTCATACCAAGCACCTTTCTAGCCATCACCCTTACTAGCTCTGCTGTAGTTACCCAGCTATTTGGTAACTCTTCACTGCCACCCAGTGCTTGTCATTAACTCTTCCCTGAACTCCACCTCACAATTACCCTTTTTCAGTTTCCACCATTTGATCCTTGGTGCTGCCCTCACACTCCTCCTCCTCTTCTTGATCACCAACGTTATCTTACAAACCACCATCCTATGCTGCCTAACTACACTTTCCCCAGTCACATCTTTAAAATCTCCAATCTCCTTCAAACTGGACCTCCTACATAAGATATAATCCATCTGTGTGCATCTTCCTCCACTCTTGTATGTCACCCTATGCTCCTCCCTCTGGTTAAAATATGTATTTATCACAGCTATGTCCATCCTTTTTGCAAAATCCACTACCATCTGACCTTCTGCATTTCTTTGTTTAACACCAAACCTACCCATCACTTCCTCATCCCTTCTGTTCCTTTCACCAACATGCCCATTGAAATCTGCTCCAATCAACACTCTCTCACCTTTGGGTACAGTCATCACCACTTCATCCAACTCACTCCAAAATTTTTCTTTCTTGTTCATTGCACACCCAACTTGTGGAGCATATGCACTAACAACATTCCTCATTACACCATCAGTTTCCAGCTTCATAAACATCACTCTATCCAATACTCTTTTCACCTCCAAAACACTCTTAGCATACTGTTCCTTCAGGATAACTCCTACGCCATTTCTCCTGCCATCCACACCATGATAGAACAATTTGAACCCACCTCCAATTCACCTAGCCTTACTCCTCTTCCATCTGGTCTCTTGCACACACAATATACCAACCTTCCTTCTTTCCATCATATTGGCTAGCTCTCTCCCTATACCAGTCATACTGCCAACATTCAAAGTTCCGACCCTCACTACCACAGTCCTAGCCTTTCTCCTCTCTTCCTACCTTTCGCCATGCCTTCCCCCTCCTCTCCTCCTTCAGCCAACAGTAGCCCAGTTTTCACCAACACCCTGTTGGCTAACAGTACTGGTGGCAGTTGCTGTTAACCCGGGCCTCGGCCTATCCGGTATGTAAATATTTACTGGTGTCCGCATGAATGATTTGGCCAAGTTTTACGTTGGATGCCCTTCCTGATGCAACCCTCCCCATTTATCTGGGCTTTGGACTGGCACAAAGAAATGCACTGGCTTGTGCATCCCTAGTGGCTGGGTTAAAATAATAATAACAGTACTATAATAAAATTCAGCGATTCTAATGAGTGCACACTTCATTTGCATCTTCACTGTGCTTAGAGACATGAGTCTACACCATAAGAAAGTAACTGTGTAGCTAGGGAACTTGATGGTGAGATTACATGTATTTGTAGATTCCTTTAAATTTAGCTGTACAGAAGGCTTCTGATGTTGCTAAGATATGCTTGTATTTTTCATTTACATTCTAGATTTGTTTACATATTACAAAGAAAACAGTTATATATATATATATATATATATATATATATATATATATTCACTTCAGAACATCAAAATCCCATAATGCTGAAATTCAAAACATTGAGACCAAAATCTTGAAAGTTCAAACCACAGAAATCTGAAAACATTGAATCCCATAACACTGAAAATAAAATAGGAAACCAGTATTTACTGTATTCCACCGCAGCAACATAAAAAAAACAAATAAAAAGCAAACTATATTAAAGTTCTCCAAATATAAGCATGGTGCAAGCCATCCATGCAGCCCCCACACTCCCTGCCACTTAAATATATCAACTCCAAGATCGCACTACACAAAAAAGGGCAAACATACCATTCTGTGCTCCATGATTGTCTGTTTAAATTGTAAAAAACTATTCTCAACCTTCTCTTAGATACACTACATCACTGCTAAAACATTACATATTACCATATCTCTCTCCAGTACTTACTAAAGTTTCACAGGTAACCCCACTCATGTTCCCTTCTTACATAGTATACTGCAACATAACACATCTTAAAGCCACAACAACCAATTTGCACATCATAACAATGTTTACACAGCTGATGCAACATTCTAGCATTCATTTTGTTCTGTGTAGTGTGATCTCGGTTTTATATATTTAAGTAGCAGGAGGTGTGGGGGCACAACCCCCATGGGGGTGCAGGGGGGCTTGCCCTCCCTGCTTTTTTTTGGAGAAACTTAATATAGTTTGTTTTTTATTTGTTTCAGTATGCTGTTGTGGTGGAGTATAGTAAATGTTGGTTTCCTATGTATTTTCAATGTTATAGGATTCAATGTTTTCCGGTTTCAGTATGCACACCCTTAAAATAATACTTTGTTGCATGTACACACCTTTAAACTAATACTTTGCTGACGCACCTTTTGATTTAATTACAGCATTCAGTCTTCTTGGTTAAATACCTGCCATCAATTAAAGATACTCTGATTAGCCACAAGTAAAGTTCAGCTGTCCTGGTAGGATTTTCCTGACATTTACTCAGTTGCCTGATATAGCAAAAGTCATGATTTGCAGAGAACTTACAAAACATCAAAGGGATCTCATTGTTGAAAGATATTATTCAGGAGAATTGTACAAAAAAATTTCCACAGCACTGGATATATGACAGAACACAGTGAAGATAGTCATCAAAAAGTGGAGAAATTATGGACAACAGTAACTTTGCAAATAACTGAACGTCCCTCCAAAACTGATGAAAAGACAAGACAAAAACTGGTCAGGGAGGCTGTCAAAAGAACTACAAAAACACTGAAGGAGCTGCAAGAATTTCTGGCAAGTACTGGTTATGTACTACATGTGACAACAATCTATCATATTCTCCATATGTCTGGACTATGGGGTAGGGTTGCAAGACGGAAGCCTTTTCATACACAGAAAAACATCCAGGCCCAGCTATAATTTGCAAAACAACACATCAAGTCTACTGAAAGCATGTGGGAAAATGTGGTATGGTCTGATCAGACCAAGGTTGAACTTTGTGACCACAATTCCAAAAGGTACATTTGGCACAAAGACAACACTTCGCATCACCAGTAGAACACCATCCCCACCACCAGTAGAACACCATCCCCACAGTAAAAGATGGTGGTGGCAATATCATGCTTTGGTGTTGCTTTTCTTCAGCTAGAACTGGGGCTTTAGACAATGTGGAGGGAATTATGAACAGTTCCAAATATCAGTCACTTTTGGCCCAAAACCTTCAAGAGTCTGCTAGAAAGCTGAAGATGAAGAGGAATTTCACATTTCAACATGACAATGACCCCAAACATACATCCAAATAAACAAAAGAATGGCTTCAGCAGAAGAAAATTAAAGTTTTGGAATGGCCCAGACCTAAATCCAAGAGCAAAATTGTGGGATGACCTGAAGAGGGCTATGCACAAAAGATGCCCTTGCAATCTGACAGATTTGGAATGCTTTTGCAAGGAAGAGTAGGCAAATATTGTCAAGTCAAGATGTGCCATGCTAATAGACTCCTACCCAAGAAGACTGAATGCTGTAATTAAATCAAAAGGTGCTTCAACAAAGTATTAGTTTAAGGGTATGCACACATATGCAACCAGCTTATTGTTTGTTTGTTATTTTTTATATTTTTTCCCCCTAACAGATTTGTTTGCTTTTCAATTGAATTGTACAAGCTATAGGTCACATTAAAGGTGGGAAAAGTTTTGAAATGATTTATCATGGTCTCATTTTTTATATCACAAAAACCTATCATTTTCGCAGGGGTGTGTACACTATTTATATCCACTGTGTATGTAAATATATATATATATATATATATATATATATATATATATATATATATATATATGGGTCCACTTCTGAATCTCAAAATACTGAAAGTTTGAATTTTATTATACCGAGACCAGAAGTTCAAAACCTTAAAAAACACTAAACCACACAACACCGAAACACCGCACACCATAAAACAACTGTAAAAACACAACCCTCCCCCAATATAGCAACGTAAACAATAAGAAATAAAAACAAATAAAACAAACATATCATTTTGCAGGGAGGCTGCACCCTTACACTCCCCGCTATTTATATATACCAACTCCGATGTCACACTAACTTAGAAAAAAAAAAAACTACTTGTACGTGCTTTACACTCCCATTGTACACTGTCATACTTACACTCACTAATAACACAGACACACACACACACACACACACACACACACACACACACACACACACACACACACACACACACACACACACACACACACTACAAATGTACAAAAATCACCACTTCCAACACTAACATACACACTCTCCCACCTACCTTCCCCAAACTAAACCTACAACTCCCCCCAAAAAATTTAAACCTAACACGTGTACCCAAAATCCTACAAAACTAAAAACCTACTTGAATCTCTGTACAGACATTGTCCACCATGCAGAAATCCCAGAAAACATTACCCTTAAAGATACAGCAAACAATAAACTACACACCGCACCATACCTACTGTGAATTCGGAAAATAAAGATTCGTTAAAGTGCAGTTTTGAACACCTGCACTTGAAATTCAAATGTTAGTATTTTAAGATTTGAAAGATGACCTCTCTCTCTCTCTCTCTCTATATATATATATATATATATATATATGTGTGTGTGTGTGTGTGTGTGTGTGTGTGTGTGTGTGTGTGTGTGTGTGTGTGTGTGTGTGTGTGTGATATATATATATATATATATATATATATATATATATATATATATGTATATATATATATATATATATATATATATATATATATATATATATATATATATATGCATTAGTGGATTAAACTATCTGTGTGCACTTCTTATACTTCATTCTTTGCAAAGCCTCTCCTTCTATATGATCTAATATCATTCAAGTACAGGAGAAGTACTAACACCATCTTTGGGAGAATCCATACTTTATCATGTCCAACTTGGAGCCATCAAAAAAGCAAACCGTGATGGAGTCCTTCTCTGGTGAAGTCCCAGAAGGCAACAGTTTCCACCTAATGCAATCTGTCTGGGAGCAGGTTTAGAACCATTTTTTTTCTTTTAAGCTTATGACATGTTCCCAGGCATTCAGTTCATAAAAATGCAGATATCAAACTTTTCTGGGCCATGGTATCATCCCAGCAGCCTTCTAGGAACTGAGAGAAAGCATGTCAGAAAACCACAGCACGATCAATATTTCCAGAGATTGTATGATCAAGCAGCAAGAAACAAAACAGGAGACAGAACAAGTCAGTGTATGTGGCTGTCCTGTGGTCTGTTCCTGACCTTCAGGAAAATATGTTGCCATGGATGAATAATACAATCAAAGTCTGACGCCAAAGAATTAGAATGCTGGAGAGCAAGTTAAGAGTAAAAGTGAAAGCATTCAGGAAACTTCCTAAACATAGTCCGAGTTAAAACACATTAAGAAAAAATAATCTTCACACAAATGTATATGCTAAGTACATGACAGAATGACATCACATTTAATATTTAAAAATGGTATAACATTTAATAATTAAGACTAAGAGCAAGATGTAAAGTCAAATTCGGGTAACACCATGCTGAGATTTTCTAATTATAAAAACAATGATGCAAAGAAACTTTGTAAAATAACACTATAGACCACGGAACTCTGGGGTATGAAAATAAAGAGTCTAACATGGACATGTGCTTTGAAAAAAAACTGAAGCATATCTTGAAATTCTGCCTGATATAAAGAAATCAAGAAGTAGTAGGAATGGTTTATCAAAAACTACGAACTGAAAACAAATGGTCCAGGCACACTTAAGACGGCTTAAAAAAGATTTATTATAAAATTTAATATACAAGCGCTTTCACCCTGCCCAAATGCAAGGCTTTTTTAAGTGTAAAAGAACAAATAAAATTCTTCCATTTAAATAGACTTTGTCTTCTAAAAAGGTGGCAATTCTTTAAAGAAACACAGTTTTTAAAAAACAAAGTGCTTATGGAGACATATCCTCCCCCTTAGTTACAACAGTGCATACTATAATGAAGTGCATTTTATTTTACATAATCTATTTTATGCATTTATCCGAAATACATTGTGATGATGTTTTATTGTACAATGCATGTAAACCTAAACCAGACCTATAATTTATTTGCTTTTTTTCACCAAATAAGGTTTTATACATATATGTTCATTAAGACACTGGGCGTTGGTTGCATTTAGTTTCAGATGCCAGTAAGTCTCCTTACAATTCAACCAGTTCTCCCAATCCCCTCCCCTTGGGTCCATTAAAACATGTTCCAAAATTCTAAAACCAAACTCTACATGACCAGGTTCAACACAAAGATGTTTATATAGGGCATTGTTTAAATTTTTCTTCCTGATGTTATAAGTGTGTTCATATGTGCATTTACTTAATGTCCTCTCTGATTTACCTACATAGAAACTGGAGCAGTCTCTACACACTGCCAGGTAAACTATACCTCTTGTCATACAATTTCCTTTCCTAAATTTAATAACACTATTTAGATCTATGTTCAAAACTATTTGGTCCTTATCTATAATGTGCCTACAGTATCCACATATTCCATACCCTTTTGTTCTTGTGATCCCCTGATTACCTATCCTATTTTTATTTCTCTCAAACAGTTTCTTTAAGCTCATTCCAGTTTTAAAGACAAATTGGGGAACCTCACCCAATTTATGTACTATCTCTTCATTAAATTTCAGCATTTTCCAATTATTCTCCACCATACTTTTTTATTTCTTTTGAACTATTGTTGTATTGAATCACTAATGCCCTGCTGTAACTTTGTCTAGTGGTGTGCTGCCTCTCTTGGTTGTATTGCCTATGCCCTAACAAAGGGATGTATTTACAACCCATCCTTCCACCACTTCCTTAGCATCTTTCTCAATTAAGTTGTTCGTGTATCCTCTAGCCCTAAAGAAACTTGATATCAAATCAATTTCATGTATAATGTCATTTTTCTCTGAGGTCATACTGGTGGCCCTGACCATCTGACCTTTTACTATACTCCTTTTCTGTATATGGGGGCACACACTGCCCCCATGGCCATGCCTCTAATTTGTTTGAAGGTTTCACCCTCAAAATAAATGAATTTTTTCTCCAAAACTATTCTCATAAGCTCCACCAAGACATCTACATCCCTCTTAAAGAAGCACTCTTCTCATTCAGCAGTGTATAGAACATTTCTAAACCTTCCTCAACTGGTATGCATGAAAATAGGTCTACCACATCAGTGGTGATGAAACAAATTTCAACCCCACATATTTCTGGTTTTAAACTGTGTAGAAAATCCCAAGAGTCCCTTAAAAGGTGTTCATAATCTTTATTCAAATGTTTCAAGCAATGTTTAGGAAGGTGGTTTTGGGGTAAGTTTTCGACTGTTCCTCAGAAACAATAGATCTGTAGGGTGGGTTGATGACACTCTTGTGGATCTTGGGGATACCAAAAAATGAAGCTATCCTTGGTTTATTCATCTGCAGTACCCCCACCCCCCACCCTCTGATCTAACCTATTTTCCAACATTAATTACTCTATTGCTAAGTCCACCTTTCTGTATGAAATGTTACTTTCATTGATAGATACTAGTACATATGTACTGATGTCATTCAACATTTCAATAATTTTACTTGATTAGCCTAGGGCATTAACTGTAACCATTCCTACCCCTTTGTCTGGTCTCGTAATACTAACTTCTTTGTCCATCATTAACTCTTCCAGAATTTCTTTTTCTTTAATAGTTAAATTGGATTTGTATCCATATTTTTTCCTATTGTGGCTGTTGCTTCTTAAAGTGTATAAGTCAGATGTACATACTGCTTCAAAAACTTGTAGTGACGGATGAAGGGGTGGATTGTAGTTACTAGCTTCCACAAAAGAATCTATCTCCCCCTGTTGTTTTTGGTCAAACATTAAAGCAAAATTTAGTTTTCTAATGAACTATTTTAATTCTATATCACAAACATCAATACCCTTAGCTGGTATAAACTTAAACTTAAAACCTTTTTCAAATAATTGAAAGTGTTCTAACTTAATTTCTATTCCACTTAAATTAAATATCTTAAAGCCGTTGTATTACAAAGTTACACCATCATCACTAGTTGTTATACTTTTCCTTTCTTTTTGGTCTTCCCTTGATTTTTTCCTTTTCCTTTCCCTGTTGAAAAATCCTTCTCATTTACATCCTCTTCATCTCCCCCAGCTGAGTGTGTGATGTAATCCAGGCCTACTTTAGGATCTAGTGGGTTTGGTTTTTTCAATTCAAAAGCTGAGTCAGTAGTGTTATTACTTTCATGTTGGTCACATGCATTATTACCCTCCATTTCAGTGTTCATTAGTCCTTCACTTTGATTTTTATTCGGTTAACTCCATAAGTATTCAAGGTTTTATAAACATTGTTTTTACTTAATCTACCTCTAAAGGTGTATGCCTTGTTGTCCCTATATTGTTTTAAGTCTCTAATTAACTTTTTCTGTTTTCTTTTAAAAACATCCTCACATTTCCTGTCCACACATACAAATGAATGTTCATAAACATCTTCAAACACCAAATCATTTCTAATTACTTTGTTTAATCTCTCAGCATTCCTTAATAAAAATTCCACCTTTTTTTTTTTAGAAAACTTCACATTAATGACATTTTAAATCCACATTCATCAAAAATATCATTAAATGCATTAATCGTTTCATTATTATATAAATCAAATCTGGATATTTACACACATGAAGGCCCTGTGGCACAATTTGCTTATTTAAACATTCCTCAAGATATACAATGTCTAAATTCACATTTTTAATTCTAAATAGTTTATTTTCTAAGTCCCTAATTCCTTCCTTTAAGGAAGCCATAGCTATAGAATGATCATGGAGACCATTAACATTAGTCTGTTATGCATTTTCATTAAATAAATATTTTTTTGTTGTTATATGAATATAGCCAGTCATTTAAGTTCAAATTCTGTAGGGCTGTGCTCCCTGTTGGTTCGTTACTATCAACAGGAGCATTTAAAGTAGAAACAGTACCTGCAATTAAGTTGACACAAGTTCGTTGTAAATCCATGTTCGATTCTCAATCTCCATTGCCCAAAACTGAGATTTCTCCTTGAGTTACTCCATTCCTATTGCTGAAAACAGAGACATCTCTCCTGGTTTTGCTGTTTCTGCTGTTAGTACCGGAAAAGAGTGACTGGCTTCCATAACCGTCCTGCATGGAGTTAGTGAACTCAAGTAATGACCAGTTATTGATGCTAGATCCACCTCTTCCCTTCTCCATTGCAACCCGATTCGTTGCCATCGTGGGTACCTGCGCACAAGGAAGTGCCCCACTAGACTGAGTGAGGAACTCAAGGAGACGTGAAAAGTCTGTTTATAAACTCTGCATTTCATTGTTTAGGCTGGAAATAGCCATAAACACCAGTCGTTGCTGTATTTTGGCATTTAACAGGTCCGTTTGACCTGTTATCTCTTCTCCTATATTCTCGTTGTCTATAATTAGATTAGCCATACTGAGTCCACCTTAGTCCACAACAAACACTGTAACCAAGAAGTAGTAGGAACCATTTATCAAAAACTACGAACTGAAAACAAACAGTCTAGCCACACTTAAGACAGCTTAAAAAAAATATTATAAAATTTAATATACAAGCATTTTCACCCTTCCCAAATGCAAGGCTTTTTCAAGTGTAAGAGAACAACTGAAATTCTTCCTTTTAAATACCCTTTGCCCTCTAAAAAGGTACCAAATCTTTAAAGAAACACAGTTTTAAAAAAACAAAGGTTTTATAGAGACATAGTACATACTATAATCAAGTACATTTTATTTTACATAATCTATTTTATGTATTTATCCAAAATACATTGTGATGGTGTTTTATTGTGCAATCCATGTAAACCTAAACCAAACCTATAATTTCTTTGCTTTTTTCACCAAATAAGGTTTTATAGATATTTGGTTGTGTTTAGTTTCAGCAGCCAGTAAGTCTCCCTACAACTCAACCAGTTCTCCCAATCCCCTCCCCCTTGGGTCCATTACAACATGTTCCAAATTTCCAAAACCAAACCCTACATGACCAGGTTCAAAACAAAGATGTTTATATAGGGCATTATTTAAATTTTTCATCCTGATGTTATAAGTGTGTTCATATATGCATTTACTTAATGTCCTCTCTGATTTACCTATGTAGAAACTGGAACAGTCTCTATACAATGCCAGGTAAACTATACCTCTTGTTATACAATTTCCTTTCCTAAATTTAATAAAACTATTTAGACCATTGTTCAAAACTATTTGGTCCTCATCTATAATGTACCTATAGTATCTACAAGATGAAGAAACCAAGGATAGCTTCATCTTTTGGTATCCGCAAGATCCACAAGAGTGTCTTCAACCCACCCTACAGACCTATTGTTTCTGGGGAACAGTCGGAAACTTACCCCATAGCCACCTTCCAAGACCATTGCTTGAAACATTTAATTAAAGATTATGAAGACCTTTTAAGGGACTCTTGGGATTTTCTACACAGTTTAAAAACAGAAATATATGGAGATTAATTTTGTTTCATCACCATTGATGTGTAGACCTATTTTCATGCATACCAGTTGAGGAAGGTTTAGAAATGTTCTATACACTGCTGAATGAGAAGAGTGCTTCTTTAAGAGTGGATGTAGATGTCTTGGTGGAGCTTATGAGAATAGTTTTGGAGGACAATTTCATTTATTTTGAGGGTGAGACCTTCAAACAAATTAGAGGCATAGCCATGGGGGGCAGTGTGTGCCCCCATATACGCTAATTTGGTTCTTCTAAAGTGGGAGATTACCTATGTGTTTGGTTCTATTTACTGGAAACACATTAAGTTATACTGCCGCTTTTTGGATGACATATTTGTCATTTGGGATGAGCCCAGGGAAGTTCTTACATACTTTATTGAGTATTAGAACTCAACTACTGGTTTCCTGCAGTTTACATATAAATTTAATTACAAAAAGATAGATTACTTAGATGTTAGGTTAGAGAAACTTGATGGATGTTTGAAATCTAATATATATTGTAAAGATACATTTAGTAATTCCTACCGACCATATAGAAGTGCACACCCGTGGAAGCAGAAAAGGAATATAGTAAAAGGTCAGATGGTCAGGGCTGCCAGAATGACCTCAGAGAAAAATTACGTTATACGTGAAATTGATTTGATAGCAAGTTTCTTTAAGGCTGGAGGATACCCGAACAACTTAACTGAGAAAGTTGCTAAGGAAGTGGTGGAAGGATGGGGTGTAAAATACACCCCTTTGTTAAGGGGATAGGCAATACAACCAAGAGAGGCAGCACACCACTGGACAAAGTTACAGCAGGGCATTAGTGATTCAATACAACAATAGTTCAAAAGAAATAAAAAGATATAGTGGAGAATAATTGGAAAATGCTGAAATTTAATTAAGAGATAGTACATAAATTAGGTGAGGTTCCCCAATTTGTCTTTAAAACAGGAATGAACTTAAAGAAACTGTTTGAGAGAAATAAAAATAACATAGATAATCAGTGGACCACAGGAACAAAAAAGTGTGGAAGATGTGAAAACCTTATCTGGTGAAAAAATTAAATAAATTATAGGTTTGGTTTAGGTTTACATGCATTGAACAATAAAACACCATCAGAATGTATTTTGGATAAATACATAAAATAGATTATGTAAAATAAAATGTACTTGATTATAGTATGCCCTGTTGTAACTAAGGGGGCAGATATTCCTCTATAAGCACTTTGTTTTTTTAAAACTGTGTTTCTTCAAAGAATCGGTGCCTTTTTAGAGGGCAAAGGGTATTTAAATGGAAGAATTTCAGTTGTTCTTTTAAACTTGAAAAAGCCTTGCATTTGGGCAGGGTGAAAGCGCTTGTACATTACATTGTATAATAAATTTTTTTTAAGCCATATAAGTTTGCCTGGACCATTTGTTTTCAGTTGATATAAAGAAATAATAAGTGACTTCAATAAATGGTTAAATAATGGTTATCATTCCAATGGGATCCAGTATGTGTAACTTGAGATAAGATGCTCAAAACTCCAGCTTGCTTTATTAAGGATGGCCTGTACTTTTTTTTCAATGCTTGAGGCTTAAGCCTTTGCTTTGTCACTGCTGCCACTTTTAGACAGACTCCAGTTGATGAATGTTCCAGTGTAACTAACATCCATCCATCCACCGCTCCTTTTGAATTCAAACAACTTTAAGGTACTCTTTTTTCTCAATTGCTTTTATTAAATATTTTAACAACAAAACATTAATATGTGATAATAAAAATATTATAAAACAAAGATACATATCTAAAAGAATGATAATAAACAAATAAAACAACTATCTACAATCATGACTACTATAAAACGAAGCTTTTTAGACCAAAAAAGGAATGTGATAAGAATAGTTGTTAGTTAATTATCAAAATCTGTTTATTAAGCAGTTCTTTGAATTTCAGCCATATATTACATGAAGAGGTGATTCTATATGTTCTTGTCTTGATCATAATAAGTTCAAGATGACAGAAATCAGTTTCCAAGATAACAAATATCTTCATAGTAAGAGTGTCTGGTTCTTCCAGTTCTTTCTGATGACTTTTCTTGCTAATGTTAAGGTACTCGATAAAAGGGGGCATGTTATTTTCATGACACAAGTGGGAATGGGTGTATTAAATACAATAAGAGATTTTGTCAGCTTAAATTTATCACTAAAAGAGACTATATGAGGGCATTTATATTTTCCCAATATGTATTACATTTTATACAGTCGTAAAATATATGATGCCAGTCAGCTTTAATGTTTATTTTACATCCCCAGCATACTATGTCTTTAATATACATCAGTTCACCTTAATGTGGTGTGATAAAGGTTCTATGTAAGAACTTCCAAGAGGATATCCTCCACCTTAGTGATAAAGTAGTTTGTTTTGAAGATTGGAGTATTAGCTTTTTATCATCTTCACTTGGGGAGTTATTATTAACAAGTCTAAAACAATCACAATAGCATTGTCTGTGACACACTGTTGATTTCTTAAGTACGTTACATATTTTAGATAGAAGTGACTTCCCACTTATATTTTGGTGCATTAGAATAATGAGCAAATCAGTGAAAATGGGGAAAGAATTTCTAAATATAGTGGCTGCATCAGCTTAATCTTATGGTCAACGGTTGTCTAAAATTTTGAATTTTTAATCACATTCCTTTGCTTAACTCAAACATATTAATGATATGCTCATCATTTTGCAACTTCTCATTGTGTAGTAACTGATACCAGTATAACAGGTTTTGTCTTTAAATGTAGTCATCATTGTTAAATTAAATGCATTAATACTATTCTGAATACAGGCAATTAGAAATATAAAGAGAATTCATGGTTTATATTCAGGGTTGCTGAAAATGAAAGTTTTTAAAAGAGTTTATTATTGTATTAATATAAATTCATAGTTTCATAGGTAGGTACTAGGCTATCAGCCCAAGGGCCTAAGTAAGCCTAGCCAACAAGGTTCCCTGGCTTATGTCACCCAAGAGAGTTAATTTTCTGTGCCCCTGTTGAGCAGAGCCACAGAAGTGATCCCCGGGTGTATTTCCTATTTCCCATCTACTCATCAAGATTTTTCTTGAAGAGTGCTAATGAAGAACATTGCTTGACATAGATGCGTAGCTTGTTCCAGAGTATAAGAAGTCTCTGGGACAGGAATCTATCCCTCCAGCATGTCCTGTTTATTGTGGTGACAAGGTTTAGGTCCCTAGAGCATGTAGCTTGGATGGATTGGGATATCATTAGGTGTAGCATGTCCATTAGCTCTGGGTTTAACTCATTCCCTCCAGTACAGCTCTTTTGAGTGTGTGCCTTTAACTCCCAGTGGGTGTGGCTTAAGCCTTTAAAAAATAAAGTTATCACCTTGTAGTTCTAGAAAATACTCACTGAGAGAGGTCAAATATCAATACAGTTGTGTTTGTCATCACGTATGCTTCAAGACAAAATATCCTGGTACATTGTAAGTAACATGGTTTTGGAATTATTAATGCAAATATGAGCAATCGATATTTGACACCTAGAGGAGCAGTAGGAGTTAACTGCAGAAGACGCCTGGAGTAGCACTCGGCTGTAATGAGTTCATAGCTTTATATGTTAGGCAGTGATCTCATCAGAGTAGGCGATATGCTACAGAGTAAAGCTGGATTTTTTTGAGATGGTCACTGTAGGGCATCTGTTTGAGACCAGTAATCCTCTTTGTGAGGTACTTCTGTGGCCATTCCAGCTGCGGCAGATGTCTTGTGAGGTACATTCCAAAAGGGGCATTGTACTCTATAATGAGACTAATTAGTGTCGAGTAGAGGGGAACAATGACCTCTTTTTTCCTGGATGAGAACGCTTTTGAGATGAGGTGTGCCACATAGAAGGATTTCCTAACTACTGTGGTGATGTGATTATCAAAGGACAGACTACTGTCCACCTGGGTCCCAAGGTCTCTTATCACACATTCGGCATTAAGTAGACTGCCATTAATGTGGTAGTTCATGGGTACAGAGTTTCTACCAAAGGGGATGACAATGCACTTTTTGGCACTGAGCTTGAGGCCATGCCTCTGACACCAGGCATCTGTCTCAGTGAGGCCCTTCTGTAGCATGTCCACATCATTTGGTGACTTGACTATGGCTCCTAGTTTGCAGTAATCTGTGAACTTCATTAGCATTAGCCAGAGGCTTTCTGTGTTAGCCTGTACTTCAGAGAAGTAGATACCAAACAGGAGAGGGTCCCAGGACTGTACACTATGGTACTCCACTTGTCACTGGTTTGAAGTCAGATTTGGAGTCTGCAACTTTTACAGTGTTGCTTATGTCAGTGAGCCAGTTGGCAACCCATCTTGTGACATAGGGATTTATACCTAGTTTAGTGAGTTTAACTATAATTCCACAATGAGGGATGGTGTCAAAATCCTTGGCGAGGTCAAGATAGGCTGTGTGAACCACCTTACCATTGTCTATGGCTTTGGTGACTGCCTCAAAGAAGTCGATCAGGTTCAGAAGGCATGATCTGCCTTTCACAAACCCAAACAGGGTGGGATCCAGAGGTTGGAGGTTACCAATGTCTTTGTTTATAAGTTCCATAATGATACGTTCCATGGCCTTGCAGACCAGGAAGTAAATGAATTACTTGCAGACCAGGCTTGTTAGGCTAATAGAGTGATAGTTCACAGGATCACTGGTGGCTCCCCCTTTGCACCATTTAATGGGCACAAAGCCTGACGTGAGACTATGATTGAACATGGTGCTTAGGTGGGGAGCCAGTTCATTCTGAAGCTCAAGCAACAGAAACCTCCAAAGCAAAAACGCAAGCAACCTCCAACCCCCAAGACAACCAAAATGGCACTTAGCCCACAGACTCAGTGCGCCAATAAACCACAGCCCATAAGGCAAAACAACGTACCCAACACACTAGTCATAGGTGATTCTATAGTCAGGCACACTGATGTCCCACTCACCAGGGTAAACAAGGCAAAGGTTATTGTCAGCTGCTTGTCGGGTGTCAGGATCCACCACATAACGCACACACTCAGGGCACTCCACAACAAGTACAAATATGACTCTGTCATTGTCCATATTGGTGTGAACAGTCTGAGATGCACCTCCCTGGACTACAGGAAAAGAGACATGGAAGAGCTCTCCAATCTTGTAGCCCAGGCAGATATGACCTTAGCCCTGAGTAGCATCCTGCCATCACCCAGAAGGATACCGTACTACAAGGACAAAATGATTGACTTCAACAATTGGCTAAGCTTCTGGTGTGATTCTAAGGGGATCCAGTATCTGTCTGCCTGGGACAACATGGTCGACAGACCACGATGCTTTGCCAGAGATAGCCTGCACCTGTCACCCCTGGAATTCCAGATACTGGCTAAGGGTCTTGCCGCCCCTATAGTGCCTTTTTTAGGCAAGGTTCAAAATGACAAACTGGCAAGCAAAAACTGAGGGTAATGCTACTCAATGCTAGAAGTCTAAATCTCAAAATGCACTCACTCGAGGCACTCCTTAAAATGGAGAACATCGATGTATGTATAGTGACTGAGACCTGGTTCAAGGCTCTAGAGAGAACCCCTGCATTACCAGGCTATAACTCATACCACACTTTTCAGCCATCTAACCTGGACCAGAACACCAAAGGTGGAGGTGTGTCCATATTCATAAAGGATATCCACACCTCCAGGCTAGTTGTGGAGCAGAATGAATCCGAGGTTATCCAAGTGCAACTACCTCTGGGCAAAACTGCAATCCAAATTGTAGCTTGCTACAGATCCCCCACCATGCCCCGGGATTCCCACTTCTGGTTTCTTGATATACTGGAAAATATTAGGGTTCAACCAAACACCCTAATAATGAGCGATTTCAACTACCTCACCATTAACTGGTAAAACTACTCATGTACCAACTCCTTTGCTCAACCATTTCTGGAATTCATAAATTCCAATGCCCTGGATCAACTTATCCACACCCTCACCAGGGGCAACAATATCCTAGACCTAGTCATTACCAACATGAGTGACTGATGTTCCATACCTGAAGTCACCTCCTTGTTGGTCAGATCCAACCATAAGCTAATCACCCTAAATATCCACATCCCGCCCCCACCCACTATTAAGGGAACCACAGTAAAACATTTCTTGAAAGCCAACTTCATGCATCTTAAGACAGAAGTGGTGAACTTCATGACACCCATGCAGCTGGACAATACAGTTACGACTGCTGAATCCTACACAAATGCACTCTATAAGCACTTACACAAGTGCATGGATCGTGCTTTCCCAAACAGAACCAAGACACTATCCTCCAAAAAAAAGGAAGCCAATCTGGTGGTCCCCTGCCATAGACAAACTCTACAACAGAAGGAAGAAACTGTTGCAAAAGAGAGTAAAATTCCATCAGTGGAAGAACTCCCTGGTCAGCCTCATTAAGAAGCTGAGATCCCTTATAAGAGTCTCCAAAGCTAGCTACAAAAACAAAATTGCCACTGATTCTAAGGGCAACTACAAAGCGTTCTATAGCTATGTCAAGAATCTCAATGGCAACACCCAGATCTGCTCTGAGTTACAGCACAATGGCATGAAAATTAAAGAACCAACTGATATTGCCAACATCCTGGCAAATAGGTTCAGTGCTAATTTTACCCCCTCTCACCTCCCTAAAGTTTCTATACCAATACAGGAGGAATGCAGAGTCTCTCTAATCACATCTATGCAGGTAAAATCTGCACTCTCTAAAACCAAAAACACTGCATCCATGGGAACAGACAGCATCTCAGGCTGTGTTTTACACGAACTTCAGAATGAACTGGCTCCTCACCTAAGCACCATGTTCAATCACCGTCTCACGTCAGGCTAATAAGAGTTACCTGGTTTGTTTTTGTTTACTATAAAATGGCCTTTTACTAACCAATGACATTTATTTGTAGCTAATTTAGCATGATATGATTTTGTTAAATGATTGGATTTGCACCAAATACCACCCTGAATATCTTTCCATTTGGCATTATAATTTTTATTTAACCAAGAAATTATTGCCTTAGCAATTGAGGATAAGGAATATAATTTTAAATCTGGAAGAACAATGCTGCCTGATGTCCAATCTCTAATGTAATGGTTTAAAGCCAAACTAGGCTTATTAGGGAAGCATAAAAATCTCAGAAACAAAATATTATACTCTTTTATATTTGTTGGGCGTGGGAAAGACAAAGATTGCATTATATATACAATTTTAGGAAGGATAATCATTTTAATTATGGACAGTCTCGCTTCCATAGTGAAAAAAAAATCCATTTATTAAGAGATTGCTTTATGGAATTTATGTTATTATAATTAAGAGTTGTTGTATCTTTAGCATTATCAACATTATTAGATTATTACAAGATTATCCCTAATAAGGGATTTTACCATCTTTCAGAGAATATTTATGAATTTCTTATCCATTTTATTAATATTATAATTAATAGGTAGTAGTTTAGTCTTATTCTCATTAAAATTCCCTTGAAAAACTTGAACTTGTAATCTCTGTCTATCTCTCAGTACAAACAGAATGTACATGTGTAAATATTTTGCTGATTTGACTTGTCTGTACTGTTTTTCACTTCTGACTAGATACTACTAGTGAAATAAAATGCTTTTTTCTACACTTTGTATAATATTAATATTGCTGTAATTTGTTGTTTTTGATGTAAGTGGAGCTTTTCTCCCCAGGCCTCCTCTGAAAATGGACCTCGTCCAGTCGGACCATCCTGGTTAACAAAAATAAAATAAAATACATAAATAAATAAAAACTGAGTCCAGATTTCTTCTGGAATATTTCTATTGCTTGGAATACTCCAATAAGAGAAGAATTGCAGTTGGTCAAAGTTAATAGGATGTCATCTGCAAATAATTGTATTTTGGGATTAAATAATTATTTATTAGAAGCCCTTTAATGTTTTTATTTTATTTTATATAAGTTGCCAAAGGTTCCATAACTAGAGCAAAAAGCAATGGGGACAAGGAGCAGCCCCATTTAGTACCTTTAGTAATCATGATTGATTGGCAAGTATATGTGCCTATCTTAATGTATGCAAATGAGTTTTCATAGAGAAGTTTAATTGTAAGAAATGGTTTGAAAAATTACATTGCTCCAGTACTAAGAGTAAGTACTCCCAATTAACTGAATCAAATGCACTGTTGATATCCAGACTAACCAAAATTAGTTCTTTTTTCAAACATTGGTATAATCAATTATTGATAGTATTTTCTTGATATTATCATAGGTGTTCATGTTCATTATCAACCCAGTCTGATCATTGTGTATCAATACTGGATGGAATTGTTTTATTCTAGAGGATGGCATGAATATTTTATAATCTAAATTTAATAATAAAATTGATCTGTATGAAGAATATTGTGTTGAGTCCTTGTCAGGTTTTAAATTTGGGGATAGTGGAGTGTATTTCCAGGATGGTGATGCCTTCATAAGTCTTTCAACAATTGAAATGCTTCTAGTAAAATACTCAAAGCATCCTTAGTCATCATTTTGCATAGTTCAGATATTGTATCATTTCCAGGTGCCTTATTGGCTTTTAATTTATTAATTTGAATTTTGAGTCCAGACCGTGATATAAGCTTGGCAATTATTTTTTTTTTATTTGATCTTCTGACTGTCTATTTTCAGTACTTTTTTGTATTAGATCTTGTGTATCCATTTTTGGTTTAAGTTGATTAATCTTATTAAAATATATTCCATTTCAGTAACCTTCTTTTTACTACTAGAGGAGTATACTGCTTTGATGTGGTTAGATTTAATAATCACATAATCACATTTGTTCTAGTAGCCAATCTATGCATGGATTTAAGATTTATGGAATAATTAGTTATTTTAATCTTTTCTAAGTTTATTATAATTTTATTGAAAAAAAATGCCAAAAAAGATTAATTAATAAATCCAAAACACAAAGATGGAGTACCACACAGCTTTAATCCTGGTACCTTGGCTTTTTGCCTTCAAGGGATATCTGAATATAAATTTCAACAGCTTAAATACATTATTCAATTTATCATTAAATACATGTACATCCCACCAAAGTGCCCAGTGCTCATTTTCCACAAATACATCCCACCTTAATACAAAAATTCTCAAGGGACTATTAAGGTATTTACATAAAAATTAACAGCAGCTTTACAGACACATATACCAAAACATTGGCATCTTTCAAAAAGTTAAAGGTATTTCGTGATTTAGGTCATGGGGAGCCAGAGTGCCATAATTAAAAATAAAAGTGGTTTCGAACAAATTCAATTTACTGGCAAATTACATCCCAGTACCACAATTACCAGTTGGCTGACCCAACACACTAAAAAATAAAGAATCAGTTTCCAAAATGGACCCTCATGAAACATTCTGCCACTGGACTAAAGTTAGTATTACCCCTTCTGATATTTCTCAGGTGCTCCAAAATTCTTACCTTAACCTTTCTTTTGGTCTGGCCTATATACCATTTTACCTCATTGCATCCACATCCCAAAATGTATATAACACCACACAATTGACAATTAAATCTTGCTTGAGAAACAAATCTATGTTCAATAATTTTAGTGTTAGATAAATTTATTATTCTATAGCATACACTACATCTGAAACATGAAAAAGATCCCATGGAATTATTGTGTGTACAATTTGTAATGGGATTATTCAACAATTCTTTTATATTCAAAAAGCAACCAAAATAAAAAGTAACATGTTGTGGAAATAAGGTGACCAGTTTATCATCTGCTATTATCAGAGGCCATAATCTTGTGACCACTTGTTTTAGAATGTCTGAAGAGGGACTAAGTCTGGTAACATAAAACATTTTATTTTCTGTTCCCTCTTCTCTAGGTCCAAACTGGTCCCTATATTCAAATGTCCTAACCTCATATGCTTGTTCCTTATTTGTAGTTTCTCTCAAGAATTTGTTTTTTCTTCATTGTGAATTGAACAGGAATAACCTTGGACCAATAACCTCTCTTCCACTTCAATCAAAGATTTATCTTTGGAAGCCATTTCAGATGTATTCATCCATATTCTTCTAAATTCCCCATAAGGCAATGACCTAATAAGATGTACAGGGTGCATGTTAGAAGCATGCAAAAAATTAACTGCAGTGCTTTTTCTGAATGGAATAAATTGAATAGCACCCATTTTGCTAACAAAAAAAAAAATGGTCATCCAAAAAACTTATGGCACTGGGATCTGTATGACAACAGAGTTGCAAACCATGAGTGTTCATGTTCAGATCAATCACAAATTTCTCAAAATCAAATTGGGGACCCTTACATATGAAAAAAAAATCATCTATATATTGATTATACAACATTACATGTTCCTTAAAATAGCTATGGGTGTAGATAAAGTGTTTCTCAAATTCTCCCATGTACAAAATGGCATAAGAGGGGGCAAAGGGAGCCCCCATAGCTGTGCCCCTTATTTGCAAGTAATATTCTTTGTTGAAAGTAAAATAAGTGTGTGTTAAACAAAATTCCAATAGCTACAACATATAAGAACTACATGACACTTCACCCAATATAGTTGCCACTGCTTCAAGATGTTGCTTAACATGATATTAGTATATAACGAAGAGATGTCCATTGTGGCCCAGAAATAACATTTTCTCCATATAATATTCTTTATCAAAGCACAAAGCTCATGTGTATTCTTTATGTGGGCTTGTACAGAACTCAAATATTTTTTCAATAAAGGGCCCGATAATACCCCCACATTTTCCAAGTAAAAACTGATGCCAGAAATAATTGGTCTACCTGGAGGTTAGATGAGATGCTTATGAATCTTTGGTATAGCATAAAAATACAGATCTCCAGCCATGGCAATATGCAACTTCTTAACAGACTGTGAGGAAAGAAAAATCAATCTTTACCCTTTCTCTAGTAGTTCTAGTAACTCACTTTTAAAACGCAACTGAGGATTGTAGGAAAGTTTTAAATACTTTCCGTTGTCATTCAGAAGTTCAGATGCCATATCCAGGTATTCTGCTTTGTCCATAATCACCCAATTCCCACCCTTGTCCGCTACCATAAAAACATAGTCTCCCTCACAAATATGAAGTTTAGAAAGTTAATGCCATTCATCTTTATTCAAATTAAAATGTTTGCATTTAAACTTTCCAAATTACTTGTCAATATCATTCAATAATAGTTTTTTTTTCAAACAGGGAGACAACAGCAGACAACTTAGGAGGGCAAAAAAAACTCTTAACATGTGGTAGATTAGGAATTTTAAACTGGCCATAACATGTTACAAATGCAATGGCAGCATACCAACTTTCCTCAATATTATTATCATGTACATCCATAGTATCTCGTATTCATATATTGAAAAATCTAATAAAGAGTCCTCAAAACTACTGGATGTCAAAGAATCATTACTTTGCTTGCCAAACAAAGCTTCTCTAGAAAAAAAATACTCTTAAATGAAGTTTGAGACAAAATGTACTGGCTTCTATAAGAACATTTGCAAGAGAAGGACACTTTGTGGGGATGAATGTAGCCCCTTTTAACAACACACTAATGTCTACATTAGAAAGTGGTAAATTTGCAACTTAAAATTTTTTACGGTATCAAGTACCTTTATTAACATTTAGCCCATAGTCAACAATTTGTAAAGATGCCTGTTCACTTTTCTCAGCAGCTAACATTGGTCTTTCTGTTTCTGCTTGCTGTCTGTGCTGCCGTTGCTGTACTGAAAACCCTGGAAGCCCTGCAATGAAACCGATTGGTTCCCCTGGTCAGCTGGTTCTTCATTAGGCAGCATCTCAAAAGAGACACTCTTTTGGGAAGATGTATCCCCAGATGAGTATGAATAATCCTCGCTTGATGAGAAAACATTGTTCTTCCTAAATTGAGACCTCCCCTTACGAGAGAAGCACCAAGTTTGATATACATTACCACTGACAAAATCATTTGTGTCCCTTTCAAGTTTCTTCTTTTTCATGCCAATGGTTTCTACCTCGATTTTACTAAGTTTTTGTTTAACTTACCAAATTTGGAATTAAAGGTAGGTTGAGAGTCCTGTTGTTTAAGTGAAATCTCCAGGCCAGTAATCTCCTGTTGAACTTGCTGCAATAACCGCAAGTTCCTTTTTACAAAACTCTTCAACCAGCCTAAAGTGCACGGCAATGAGACCTCTAGCCATTCCTACAAAAGATCTCATTCAGCCTCTGTAAACCCACCAGCTGGTAACCGGTCAATTCAAAGACTTCTAGATGTTATATTTAGAGCTAGATATTTCTCTAAAAGTTTTATACCATAAAATAAATTAATTTATTTTACCATCAATTTCTCGAGCTGTCCAGATTTAAACAATTCATCATCATGTCCTGCATGGCTCCATGGGTCTGTGTCAGCAAATCGGGATGATCTCTCTTTTAATAGTTCCAAAAATATACTATTTGTAGAAGATTCTATAATAGTATCAGGCACAAAATTGAATCTGGTAACACCAGAAAATGTGTAACAAAGAAGAATTGCAAAATAAATGCCAAAAAAGATTAATTAATAAATCCAAAACATGAAGATGGAGTACCACACAGTTTTAATCCTGGTACCTCAGCTTTTTGCCTTCAAAGGATATCTGAATACAAATTTCACCAACTTAAAAACATTATTCAATTATTCCATTTATTACAAACGGAACTCCGAGGCTTCTGATAAGTGAACGCCTAGTTTATTCATCTGTTTATCACTATCCTTGCCTAGATATTGTGGGCTAGAACAAACAACTTAATTGCTGCTCATTATTCCTGCTATATATGTTATTGAACCTCCTTGGCTCGCACTGTGATTATTTATTTATGCTAGTTAGAGTGTACTCATGTAATTATTGGTGGGTGGCATAATGGTTAAGGTGTTTACCTTACAAACACAAGGGTTATGGTTTGCTTCACACATGGGGCAATTGGCTAGGCTTAAAATGGCTCACAAGGGCAGTTAGCCTAGTACTAACCTATGTAAAGAAAAACTAAATCATTGCTGATGTAACAAACTAATCCATTGATGCTAATTATTCCTGCTGTATATTTTATTGAACCTCCTTGGCTCGCACTGCGAGTATGTGTAGTTAGAGTGTACTCATGTAACTAGACTCACATGAGTCTAAAGATACTTGCGAGCTCAGACTACCACTAACTACTCCCCTGGGCTTTAAATGCTTCAAACCACTTCAGTAATCACAATTCAATTCCAGATATCCAGTAGCTACTGTATAATGTCTGCCTCTGTTTCTAAAGTTATGATACAAGATAATATAGTTGCAGCCCTCAGGCGGCATATTATATTGAGCCATTGCTGCATTTTTATACTGCATTTATGCATAACTACTAATGTGTCTTGTCGACATGATCTCTGCTGTTGGCTTACACATTCGTGCTTAATTCATACTGTAGAAATGCATTTTTAACTGCTGCATTCACTTGTACTGAAATTGCTCCTGCTTTAATTGTGCTATCATTTTATCGCTGTGAATCTTATGTGCTTAAACTGATGCTGTGTTTTTTGTCACTAACATCCCTGCTGCTGCCTTATATTGTTTACTTAACTTTTATTGCTGCATATCTCCTGCTGCTCTCTCCTTCTTCTTATAGGTCTCTCTCTCTCTCTCTCCCCGCTCACCTCCACTCTTATGCTAACCCCTTCCTCTGGCCTCTCCCACTATCTCCCCTACACTTCCTAGATACTTTTCTGATACCCCCCATAGTAAAAATATGAATAGTAGAACTTTTTCTCCCTTACAGCCTGCCCAGTCTTGCGTCTCCCACCACCCAAGGTGTTCCATCACAGTATGGGCCAGACTTACCACCTCTGACATCAAGCCAACTGGAATCCTACTCAAGTGTCATAAAGACGTAACATGCCACTGCCCAAAGACCTACAAGTGTATGTGACTTACCTACTGTTTTTATGACATAATTTTGGTTAGTGTGGTGCCCCTCTGTGCATCACTAGCAGCGTGCAGCAGTCCCCTTCACCCTGTAGCTCCAACTCTTCTCCTCAAATACTTAACCCAGTTGTGATTATTACTTTGGTCACTAGATGGCAGTATTACCCTTTCTCTTATTTGCCCATATATCCATATAGCATCAGTCTGTGTTAGAAACTAGATTTCCAGTGATTCATCTCAATATTTTGGCTCATAGTTTTCAAATATGCCCATTGTTGACACAAGCTCTTTGCCTATTTCCCAATATCACTGATTGTCTGTGGAGACAATCCTCTTCTCCTTGGATCTATCCACTCCGTTCGCCCTATGGGCTCACTCTGCTCCCCTACCCTGCCCCCATTTCCCATCCGCCCCAGCACCTCTACACTTATACTCCAAATAGCCATACATACTCCTTAACCATCCAATCCAGTCATCCCAACACCAACCAAACTTTCTCACAACCCACCTCCTACCAAGCACTACTCACCTCCCCCATCTCTCCCATTGTCTCTGCCCAACCTACCTCTCCATCTATTCTGTATCATATCCACTCTCCAACTATTGCAAATCTCACCATGCCTAGTAGACCTACCTCCTTCTCATTTAAAATACTCCTTCTTCTCACCTTATCATATATATACTATCTCACCCAGCCCCTTTCCATCAACCATTCACCAACTTTTCACACTACTTACCCACTTCCCAAGCCACCCTCACACCCATCAATCCTTATATCCCCCACCTATATCCCATCAAAAAACATCTACTGTTTCCCTACAAATTCATTTCTCCCTATAAGCACTGCTCCCTCAACAATCTGCCATACCCTTACAAATATCACAAAACTCCACTCTGATAATAAGCTCTCCAAGCACCTCTTCAGCCTAATTCACCAGGTAACTACCATCCTTCTCTCTGGTGACATACACCCTAACTCAAGCCCCCTTACACCCTAACTCAGGCCCCCTTTCCCCCTCCTCAACATCCAAACCTATCCTATTCACCTTTCTAAATGCCCAAAGCATAGCCAACAAAATCCCCAACCTCCATTCCTGGCTTCTCTACAATCAACCAGATATTCTGTCTATTTCTGAAACCTGGTTAAAACCTCGCATAAAGGACTCAGAAATAACACCCAACAATTACTCTATTATCAGAAAAGATAGAACCCACAGAAAAGGTGGAGGAGTAGCTCTCCTATACTCATCCTCCCCATCTGTTACCCCTCATTCTAAACCCATTCCTCAATTCAATAATGCCGAAATAATTTTGGCCCTACTTCAAATAAATAAACACAAATACATATGCATAGCTTCCCTGTGCATTCCTCTTGGGGACAACATCTCTGTACTCAAAGATATTCTCTCCTGGCTTTCCAGCAACATCAGTAATGAAACAATAATCTTGGGTGACATGAACATAAATTGGTCCTCCATTCAGTCCCCCACAAACTCCATAAACATTAACCTTTATAATTTCACTCAACTAATCAATTCTACTGCTAGACCCTCTAAAAATCTCCACTGGTAGTATTATAGATTGGATCTTAGTTACTCATCCACATTATTTTTCTAACAGTGGCACACTTCGCAGCTCCCTCAGGGACCACCTCCCCACATTTGCCCATCGCCTTCCCTCCCTCTTACAAATATCTCATAACTATATTTCCACTCGTTCCCTAAAGAACTTTAATCCCAGTACCTTCTTGACCTCACTAAAATCAATAAACTGGAGCCCTCTAAAAACTCTCCCACTAGATAATGCCATATCCTACTTCAACTCAACATTCTTAAACCTCCTAGATTCACATGCCCCTCTAAAAACTAAAACAATAAAAAGTAAAACTGCCCCATGGCTAACCAAGGACACCCTAGCTGCCATGCACCTTACAGACAAAGCTTGGGTACGCCACCAGAAAAATAAGACACCCTCCACCCTTAATGAATACAAAGCGCTCTGCAACAAAGTCAAAAAGCTTATCATAGTAGACTACAAAGCTTATTTCTCCATATTACAAAGTAGCCATAAAACAAATCTTAGAAAATTCTGGAATGGGATCTCCATCCTCTTCAATCCTGGCAGAAAAGAAAACCCTTGTCCTGACCCCAATGCTCTAGACATAGATCTGGCCACTCAATTCAACTCTTTCTTCATCAACTCAGTTAGCAAACTTACCTCATCCTTCACTAACAATAGTACTCTCCCTACTACTACAACACATCCCTTATCCTTCCCCTCCCCTTTCCTCTCAAATATCTCCACCACTCAACCTCCTCCTTTCTCTATAAAACCCATTCCCACATCTACCATAAAAAACTTCTCCAAAAACTGAAACCCTGTGCCCTGACAACATTCCCTCATACTTTCTTAGTATAGCTGCCGAGGCCATTGCCTTCCCTATCTCTATTTTAATCAACCGGTCTATCCAAGAAGGCTATGTACCCCAACTTTGGAAAATGGCCTTCATCTTACCCCTTCACAATGGAGGCAACAACAACAATATCACAAATTTCCACCCCATCATGATCTTATCCCCGTCTCCAAAGTTCTTGAGAAATGTATCCATCTACAACTCCTACCCTATCTCATACACAACCACTTACTAACTCCCACACAGCATTGTTTCAGACCAGGATACAGCACTACCACTGCACTTCTGTCCTTCCTCAAAACTCTCAACAAAGCCCGTGACTCTGGTGGTACTGTATCTACACTCCTACTGGACCTCTCTAGGGCCTTTGACACCATCTGTCACAACCTTCTCCTAGCTAAACTCTCTAATCTAAACCTATCTCTTTCCTCTTTCAACTGGTTCTCTAGTTACCTCTCAAATAGGCAACAAGCAGTTAAATGGAAAAAAGCCACCTCCCCATTCCTTATCACACCCACTGGTGTACCACAAGGCTCCATAGTGGGTCCGCTCCTGTTTAATATTTTCATAAAAGATTTTCACCGCTCAGTCCCTAACACAAATCTTATCCAATGTACAGAGGATTCAAGTATAATCTGTTCAGCCACCTCTATCCCCACTCTCTTAAAACTAACCCGAGATGCTTTATCTACCACTGAACAGTGGATGAGAGACAATCACCTAGCACTCAATGCCTCAAAAAACAAACTTATGGTAATTAGCCCTTCTAAAACAACCACTATAGATACAAACACATTCTGCATCACCAGCCACAGCAATACATCTCTCATAGTTGTACCTGAGGCCAAACTATTAGGTGTCCTCATTGATGATCAGCTTAAATTCCCCTCCCACATACAAATAAACATAAAAAAACACCAGAAACTTTGTATGCTCTACCGCCGTTGTGGATACCTCACTCCCTCTACTAAGTCCACTCTCTCTACCACATTCCTCATCCCTTCTCTCCTATATGGTGACCCACTTCTAACTAACCTTCAATCCACACTTAAGCCAAAAACTCTCCTCATGCTATAATAAGATTGCCAAGTTTGCCACTAGCCACAATTCTTCTACCCATCACTGTGTCACCCTTCACAAACTAAATTGGTTAGAGCTACACAAGTATCTCACCTACATTCAACTCACTCATGTTCACAAAGTAATTTTTAGTCCCTCCCTCTGTCCCTCCCTATCCTCATCCTTTAAAATGCACCTTCCAGAAAGATCCTTAAGATCCATCAATCAAAACTTGATAGAATTGCATAAGCCCACCCACCCCACCTGGCAAAAATCTCCTATGCTTTGCCCTTGCACATCAGTGGAACTCCCTACCACCATCCATTAGTACCATCTCTAGTCACTCTTCCCTCAAATCCTCACTGCACTCACACCTAACATCTCTCTGGGAATGCTCCTACTCCCATCCCACTTAACCTCTTCTCCTCTCTATACCTCAGACATCTCAGGTACTCCAGAGTCATATTCTTTTCCTCATAAAGTACTAACAAGACTTTACAATTCATATTTTTCTTAACCTTGATTGTTTGCTTCATATTGCATCTTTAAATACTATGATTTTAGTTGTACTTCTGTATTTACTGTTATATAATTACTTGTTTATAAAGGTTGTTATTGTGGAGCTTTTTATAATTACTTATTTATAGCTTTTGTTATTGTGGAGCTTTTCTCCCCAGGACTCCATTGAAAATGGGTTCTCTTGGTTCTGGTCCCAACGGACCATCCTGGCAAAAAAACTGCAAATAAATAAATAAAATAAATAAATGCATATGCATCCCACCACTTAAAGTGCCCAGTGCTCATTTTCCACAAATACATCCCCCTTAATGCAAAATTCCTAAGAAACTATTAAACTACTTACATAAAAATTAACAGCAGTTTTATAGACACATATATCTAAAGGAGTTTTGTATTAAGATGGATGCATTTGAAGAAAATGAGCACTGGGCACTTGTGGTGGGATGTATATGCATTTAATGATAAACTGAATAATTGAATAATGTATTGAAGCTGTTAAAATTTGTATTCAGATATCCCTTGAAGGCGAAAAGCCAAGGTACCAGGATTAAAGCTGTGTGGCACTCCATCTTCGTGTTTTGGATTTTGTTATTATAGTTTTATGTTACAACATTTCCAAATATTTGCTGCTTAAGCTATTTATTTATTCCAGCAACTTATTTCCTTTTTGACTCTCTAATTTTAACTTATCAATTTCCCCTGCAAATCTATTGATTCTTTGTCCCATTATTTAACTTTTGTGCATACAAACTTGCCAAAAATGTATACCTTTAATGAGTCCTGTACAAAAATCTCAGAGGTGTTACCCGTATGATTAATTTCAATAGAAAGTTGAATTTCTTTATTAAGGATCTCCTTAAAGTCTTTCATATTGGTTATATATGCAGGAATCCTTTTAATTGGGATGTAATTACTAGAATTTAATATAACTTTAAATGTTATCATGTTCTGATCCAATAGTAGACAAAAGACTACTTTAACAGTATCTATTCCACTAGTGATCTCATTTGAAATGTATACTTTATCTATCCGTGATTGCATCCCATACCTGTGTGAGAAATGTGTAAAGAACAATGAGTCTGATACTGAAAACTCACATTATATAGGTCAGTGAACTCCATCAAAGCCTTGACTGAGGCAGGTTTCTTCCTTTTAAAGCTAGTGTTGGTATCCTTGTCAGATAAAATACAAGCAAAGTCACCTGCAAAAGTAAACCCCAGGATTCAATAAGCAAAAAACTCCATGCAGGAATAGTGTAGTCATTCCTGCACGTAATATGGCTGCCAAGTGATCCAGTAAACATGCCTGGGGATGTGCATGAGCCTGGCAACACTATTCTGCCATGGACATAGTGTGGAGGCCAAAGTCAACAGACATCGTGCCACAGTAATTTTAAGGAAACAGAATAAGCTCAAGAGGGACATCACAGCTTACAATTTGAACCAAGCATATATTTGTACTACAGAGAAAGTCAGTAATAATAATCCAACTGTCATTATTACTGACTCTGAACCTCATCCTTCACTACATAATGAAAGGGGGGTTGCTTGTGGTTCGAAAGAAAAGATTATTACTTCTGCTGAAAACACCAACACTAGTCACCCCAAAGAGATTTTGACTGGACCTAACAAAATCATTACTTCTGCACCTAACAGTACATTTGCAGAAGTGGTAGGTCAGAACAACAATAATTCTAACAGCCCTTTTCGGAAAGAGGGGTATCAACTAAGAAGGACTACCAAGTGGTTCAACACAACACAACAAAAAGGAAAGATGAAAGGGAAAAACAGACGGAAGTAATTCATTTACTTCCTAATGACATTTTTTCTATTAATGTAGTGAATTTGAGTGGTTTTTCATTGCCGAATGTGACAAGTGAGGTTTTGAAAAAAGGTTTTTCTTTTATCCCAGCCAACAGGGTAAACTTGGGTAGATTGTTAGTAGATTTCAGACTTTATTTACGAAAGTTAAATCTAAAACACATCATGAACGACGTAAGTTGTAATACTATCAGACACAATTCAGCACCAAGTAGGCCAAGTACATTTAATCCACCCCTACTAAACACATTACAGGTGTTTCAAAACATATGTGAAAGAGAGTTTAGGGAGGTAAGTACATTGGGGGTACAGAAAAACCTAACTGATGAGGAATTTGAAGCACTAAGGCAGTTGGCAAACAATCACAACCTTAGGGTTATGAAAGCCGACAAGGGGGGCAATATTATCATCATGGACAATTCAGATTATGAGAATGCCTTGAATCTTTTATTGAATGACAAAACAAATTATTTTAGGGTGTCTTTGGATTTCGTGAAACTTAGTTTCAGGAATATTGACACATTGTTATCCAATATATTTTGTCAGGGAGAGATTGATCAAAAAGATTATGATTTTTTGGTTGTTGAAAATCCCAATATGGCTAGTTTCTTTGGGATCCCCAAAGTACAACACAGTGAAGAGGAACTATCCTTTAGACCTATAGTCTCTGCCAAAAATTCAAAGACAGAGAACATCTCTATATGGTTGGATCACATTCTTAATCCCATAGCCCAGAGTTCAGAATTTTATTTGAGAGACTCTTGGCATCTATTAGAATTATTGAACAATAGGAACACAATAAGTCCTGATACATTTTTTGCAACTTTAGATGTAAAGAGTCTTTACACTTCTATTAATCAGGAAGAAGGATTGGAATTTATGAGAGAATATCTTTCTTGTAACACCAACCTTCAAGGTGAAAGGATTAATACACTTTGTACACTCATGCAAATAATATTAGAGAATAATATTTTCAAGTTCAATAAGATTCTGTAAAACAAGTTTCTGGAGTGGCTATGGGGTCAAGAGTTGCACCGGCATTTGCCAATATTGTGATGGCCAACTGGGAGCAAAATTTTCTTAAAACACATCCGAGTTTCCACAAAGTTTCATTTTATTGTAGATATATTGATGACTTGTTTTTCATATGGGAAGGAGAGAGAAGCGAGTTTATAAACATGGTGGAAGACTTGAATAAGACTACCAAATTTTTATTTTTTAAAATAGGTGGTTTCGGTACACAAATTAATTTCTTAGATCTTACTCTTACTAGAAATGGAGTAGATGGTCAGAGACAAAGCAGAATTTTTAGGAAGTCCTGCTTTGTTAACCAATACCTACACAGAGATAGTCTCCATCCAGAACATATGAAAAAGGGAGTCATCAAAGCACAGATGATAAGGTTAAGTAGACTCACTTCTGATGATAATGTCTACTTTGAGGAATTGGTATCTTTAAGACATATGTTTTTCCAAAGAGGTTATGACATCAGTTGGTTGGTCAATTTAGAGAAGGATGTTATAAAACTTAGGAACAAGGTGGCTAAGCCGATTTTGTCATCTAAGGATGTTATGGTTGGGGCACCTGCAATTGTCAACGACAAAACTGTAATTGTACAGCAGGATTTTCTCAGTGCTTTTCCGCTTCCTATTACAAACGAAATGTGGTCAAACAAGAATATTATAGAGAAAAATTGGAGTATTATTTTGGGGAATAAGGAACTAGTTACATGTTTGGGTTTGTCACCTAAATTTACTTACAAAATGGTTACTAACATTAAACTCATTTTGGAGAGGACATCTAATTTAGAAAAGACTCAAGGTAAATTAGTTATTAATAAAAAAGGAACCTATGCTTGCAATAATTGCAAGCAATGCAGATTTGTTAGCAACACATCTTTTGTAAAAATTAAACATTTAGGAAGAACCTTTTGGGCGGCCAGACACTACAATTGTAACAGTGAATATGTGGTATATTTGGCAAGTTGTTCCACTTGTGAAAGTTATTATATTGGGAAGACCAAAAGAGTCTTGAAACGGAGAGTATATGAGCATGGTCTAGCTATAAAGAAAAAAGATAAAAGTAATGCTTTAGCTAGACATGCTCTAGAGTGTGACAATTTCAAGAAGTTTGAATTCTTCATTTTAGACCAGATAGATAAAGGGTTGTTCAGTGGAGATTTAAACAATAGATTAGAACAAAGAGAAGCGTTATGGCAGCTTTTGTTTGGGGCGGACCAATCACCAGGTCTCAATGAGATGATCAATTTAAAATGTTTCCTAATTGAGAGGTAACATTTCAGTGCACAGTAGTTGTGGGTGGACGTATTCCTTAGGAGGAAGTAACATCGGTTTTTGCTCCTATGTGTTTCAGTTTCATTTTTAGTTTAATTTTAAAGTTTAATTTTGATCACATGAATTTTCAGACAACAACAAGGTAAACAGTGTTCATTCACTATTTTAATGAAATGGTTTTAGTATATGATTAAGCATACGTATTATATTTAAACATTCATGTTTACATTTCTATTGAAAAATATAGATTTTTTATAGATTAGGTTTTGACATATGATATTAACTAATATAGTATAAAGAAGTAATATTTATTTTTATTTTATTTTATTTATTTATTTTTTTTTTTTTTTTTTGTCCACTCCAATATATATTATTTTTTTTTTTCAGTAGAGGAGGGAGAAAACTCCCAGCAAAAGATGATTTGTACATATTTTTTCATTAATACATACATATATATACATTTTTTAACATCACATATACATACATTCATTTGATGAGTTTATATCCAAGGTTTAAAATTTTTAATGTTGAATGTTTAATTTGATGACATCATTTCCTGGATTGTTTGTACAAAAAGAGGAGTTTGGGAAGTTTCCTCTTTTCTGAAGAAGTTCACAACAATAAAGGTGAATGAAAGCGTTAAAAAATCAATATTGCCTCATAGTCATCTGTGGAAGGTCTTCGACTTATCAAGTTTTCAAGTTTGTTTGGTTTCAGTTTTTGGATTTTGTGATGGCTGGATTATGCTACATACCTCATTTACTGTTGAAAACCATCCAAATGAGGTCAACTAGTGATCCAGTAAGCAGGCAGGCATCTGTGGCAGAATAGTGTAGCATGCTACTAGCCAAATACATTACTGCAAAAATCAAAATGGAGGCATGACAGCTTAAACTAAAGCATGCGTTGTAATACTTAGGCATGCCAATGGTCAAATATATGACCACTGGCATGGAAAAGTGTTTAAAAATTATAAAGATAAGTTTGTTTTTTTGGCCGATCTCGGCCATTTAAGCATAGAGCAGCGGCATGCAAATGGGATTGTGCCAAAAATAAAAAAAATGTGAAAAGCCAATTTTAAGTGAAATCTGCATTTTGCCATTACAGTCTATGGCATGCAAAATCAAAACAATAGCAGGAAACAGTGGCTGCTAAGGGGAAAGGCTATGGTGTAGTGCTGTAACTAGGGACTAAGGCAGTGGGGTATGCTAATGTGGGAAATTTACTGAATCACAAAAAGAAGCAAAACGTCAAACTTCACCTAACTGTGTAGGTGCTATAAGGCAGTGGTGTAAGCAGGAAGAGCAGCAGACATGAAAGGGGTGTGTGTCATGCTTGGTGTAAACACATTGGAGCTCCATGGCTCCCAGACGAACTTAGCTAAGCACAGTTAAGCAAGGGTGTGTGTCTCAGGCTGTACTGTACTTATTTCATGAAATGAACAGTGTGTTTATGTTCAGGGGAGGGCCATTTCTCATTGTATACCTTAGCTAAAAGGGTTTGCGTGGTGTGCACAGGGTCTAAAAAAAACTAAACTAAAATATGAAATAGCAGGACTGTTTACATTTGGGGACTGGGTTTACACGGCATGCCTTGGGGCTTAAAAGGGGTGGAAATGGGAAGGGAAAAAAATAAAAAAGGAAAATAGAAGGATAAAAGCAATCAAGTACAAATTACATAGCTAGCAAGTGGAATACATCATAGTCAGCCAATCATACAGGCAGCATCTGCAGCACAACAGTATAAACTATACAAACACCTTATAGTCTGTTTTTCCCACAAACTCTGCACCATTGGGGTACACATGCAGAGGAAATTTAACTGAAAATATGTTAGGGGCTGCCATTGCTTTGGTCCATCAGTATATGCTAGAGGCTGAAGTTGGTGAGGAGGATAATGCTGACAACTTCCACAGACTGAGGAGGAGGAGAAGAGTGTTCAGACCCAGGGTAAATTACCCAGGGGCTACATTATCCGTAGATAGTAGAGTGGCACAGGGTGGACAGAGACATACTTCAGCAAATCATCGAGCTGTACCAGCCTCAACTCAGACCCAGAGCCAGAGCCAACAGAGGGAAACCCATCCCAGAGGATACCAAGCTATGTGTAGCTCTAAGAATACTAGCTACTGGTACTTTCCAAAGACCTACTGGGGACATCATAGGGGTCTCACAGGCATCCGCAGCCAGGGTATTCCACAAGTTCCTAGATACCATCCTATCACATGCTGGTGAACACATTTACTTCCCCAATACCTGTGTGGAGAGGACCAGCATTATGCATCTCTTCCACTGTGTAGCAAAATACCTGGAGGTACTGTGTACGATAGACTCCATGCACATCCACATCACAGCACCACCTGGTAGGGTCTAGATAAACTGCAAGGGCTTCCCATCCATCAACTGCAAGGTTGTGTGCAATGCTCAGGGCATTATCATGAATGTTTGTGCTGGGAGCCTTGGAAGCCATCATGACTCCCACATCTGGCATTCGTCACAGCTCTACCACGCATTTGCCAGTGGAGACATCCCGTATGGCCATCTGGTCGGGGATGCTGGCTATGCACTGGAGCAGTGGATGATGACAACCATCAAACATGCATATACACCTACACAAGAATGTCATAATGAGGCACACACACAAACCAGGATCATAATAGAGCATGTGTATGGGATGCTCAAGTAAGGGTTTCACTGCCTTGATATATCTGGTGGAGCTTTGCAGTACTCTCCAGACACATGTGCACACATGTTCATAGTATGTGCCATGCTACACAATATGAACCTGCAGAATAGCTGCAGCAGGAACAGCACGGGGAAGGGCCATATAGCTCCCCACCATTACCAAGGTCCCCACAGGCACAGAGGGACTCAGAATAGGAAGCTCCAGAGCCTGCTCCCATAGGCCAGTATGCCCAGGCCTTGGCAAAGAGGCAATGCATAGCACATACACTGACACAGTAGGGACCCAGGGACTGACACCTCTCTCTCTGACTCATACACACAATAAAATTGATGACACACTCATTACATTACCTGTAAATTACCATGTATAGGCAGTGCACTGTGTGCACCCAACATAGGCAGCCCTCAACACCATCCTCACAACTGCCACAGGCACAAGGAAAGTCAGTCTTCTTAAAAATAAATGAATGGATTACTATGTTTTGGTAGCATATCTATGGTAATGCTGCACACATGCAAGGGAATGGGGTGGCCTATTGAGATGGCAGCAGACAGTTGACAGCTATGTAGGACACCAGGAAATATCTGCACAATATTGGCTTCCCCACAGTATGCAGTATCATTTAAAGTGACAAACCCCACTGCAGTATATGTGGAAGGCCAACTAAGGGGGGGGGGGTCATAGGTCACATGCATGGATGTCAATGTGGGGATCCCATACTCACCTCCAGACTCACACAGCAAGTCATCTGTAGAAAACCATAACAGAATGTCTGGCAAAGGTACACAAATGGTGAAAATGATGGAATACCCCCCCTACAGATTTACACAGTGATATCACAGCAGGCCTTGCATTTGCAGTAAGACTCTGAAGGGTAAGAAGTCTGAAACTCAATTGTATGACATTACAATCTAACCTGTGGTGTTTAGTGATATGCCTCTATTCTCCAAGACAGGACATAATAGTATGCTAAATGGAACCAAAATGTAAAGACAATATCAGCACAGTCTGTGCAAATGTGCACTGTTGACAGGTGCCCCCCCCCACACACCTATATTCACATAGGAATGCAGTACATGTAAGTTAGTAGGGTAATAGCAGTAGAGCACGCATAGGCCGGGCTGTCCCAATCAGCATGAAAACTTGTTGCATGTCCACAATAAGCAGGGGTCAATGAGCTATGCATATGTGTGGGGAATACTGTCAGGATGGGCTGTTGTGTCCTAGTGGCCTAGGTACAGTACTGTTGTAGACAGGACCATGTTCCACGAAATGCAGTGCCAACTATTTTGCATGTCAGCTACATCTATGGTGGGAGTTGTACACACTGTCCAGAAGTCAATATCCATCACTGTCAGGAAGCTTAACAGGTCATGTACAGGAGGCCACACATATGAACAGTACACAGGCTGGAGTAACCTGCAT
>NC_056731.1:1007414877-1007587377 GCF_019279795.1 Protopterus annectens
ATAGATCCTAGTACTGGCAAATGTGTGTGTGTGTGCATTAGTGTGTATAAAAGTGTTTGTGAGTTTGCAAACATGTGTGTGAAAGTAGTTTGAGACCCTTCTCACCCAGTACAATGGCCATGTTCATACCTTACAAGGGCTTGTGATGTTATTCACTGTATAGGTATCCTGGGACACTCTTCATCCTATAACCTCCATGGTGTGTGCTATAACTGCATAACACTATAGTACCAATGATTAAATAGGTAGGGACTCTAATCTGAGTCCTGGCAAATGTCTGTGTAAGTGTTTGTAAGTGTGTATATTTGTAGGATACAGCACTTTGAGGCCTCACTCTCCCAGTACACTGCTCGTTGCCTTACTTTTCAAAGGCTGGTGATGTTGTTCACCTTAGGAAAACTGTGGAACACTATTCACATTATAAGCTCTGTGGCGCATGTGATAAAGGAATAACATGGTATTAGCAATAAGTAGCTAAGTAGAGATTCTAATCTCAATCCGGCCAAGTGTGTTTGTGTGTGTGTGTGTGTGTGTGTGTGTGTGTGTGTGTGTGTGTGTGTGTGCGCGTGTGTGTGTGTGTGTGTGTGTGTGTGTGTGTGTGTGTGTGTGTGCGTGTGTGCGTGTGTGCGCGTGTGTGTGTGTGTGTGTGTGTGTGTCTCTGTCTGTGTGCGATAATCATATCCTGTGTATGTGTCTGAATGAGAACTATAGCCATTGGGGGGTAAGTTTTACATTTTTGGCCATGGTACTCCTAGTACACAACTGTCTTCATCGGGTATCTGCTAATACTCTTAAGACCAACAAGCCCCATGCCACATGCAGGAACTATGTTACAGTATGGACTGACTAACAGAATAGGCAGGACTGCTAATCTCCGTCCTGTCAAATGTGTGTATGAGTGTATTTGTGTGAATAAGTGTGTATAACTGTAGGTTTCAGCATTTTGGGTCCACTCTCAACCAGTAAATCACACATTGCCAATACTTTACAAGCCAGGGTGATGATGTTCACCTTGGAATTACCTTGGGACTCTCTTCACCCTGCAAGCTTTGTGGCGCATCTGATAAATGCATAACACTGTACTAGCAGTAACTAGACAGGTAGGGGTTCTAATCTTAATCCTGGCAAATGTGTCTGCATGTGTGTAAGAACAGTATCCTGTGTGTGCTTGAGTGAGAACTATATCCATTGGGTGGCCATGGTTTACAGTTTTAGGTTATGGTATGCCCAGTACATGTCCCAAAGTCCACTTTACAAAGGCCGCTGTTCACATGCATTGTAGAGGTATTTGTGGACACTCTTCAGCCCTATAAGCCCCATGCCACATGCAGCAGTTATGTAACATAATGGAATGAATAACATGATAGGCAGGGCTGCTAATGTCAATACTGGCAATTGTGTGTACATTGGTGTGTATAGCAGTGTTTGTGAGTGTGTAGACTTGTAGGTGACAGTCTAATGAGTCCTTCCATACCGAGTACACACCCCATTGCCATACCTCACAAGGGCATGTGATATTATTCACTTTTCTGGTACCTTGAAACAGTCATCACACTATTAGTTCCATGCCACCTGTGATAACTGTATAACACTGTAATACCACTTACTAGATGGGTAGGGGTTCCAAACCCAACACTGGCAACTGTGATCCTGTGTGCACGTGTGTGTGTGTGTGTGTGTGTGTGTGTGTGTGTGTGTGTGTGTGTGTGTGTGTGTGTGTGTGTGACTTTGTGTGTGGGAACATTATTATCTGTGTGTTTGGTCAACACAATATCCTCTGGGGGTGTGGATTTTACCAATCTGAGATGTGTTCCACTCACTACACTTACCACTGTCCACTTCACAAGAGCTGCTGACGTCAACTGCCATAGACATACCTGTATACACTCTTCAGCCCTATAAGCTCTGTGGCACATGCAATAACTGTTACACAGACATGGTAAATGTGTACATATACAGCTGTACCTTGGCTCTGACATGATCAATGTGTTACCACTCTGCCATACCCCTTGTTGCCAATTTCTGCAGGGCCACCTCCTGATGACACACAGATACCTAGAACACAAACGGAATACAGCATGTGAGACTACATTCAGTCAGCATTACTAACACCAATAATGCATCATGGCCGAAAAGGTACACACACTCTGAAATGTACCCATTAGAAATGCCAGCTGACAGTACCTTACACAGCATTACATAGCTAGACTGTACTTAATTCATCCTGTGCATCAGAACCATATTAGCATGTTCCTGCATCAGTGGTATGGATGACAGGGATGTGGCACAGGTATCATCCTATGCACAGGGTATTGTGTACGTTTTCCAGAGACCTAGGCTGGGCCATACAGTTGACATCAAGTGTGTGTATTTGGAGGGATATTCTATGAATGGGCCATTCAGAGGTGGTGTGTATGTGTATCTGGAGGTGACCTGGCTGTGATGGTGATGTGTGTGTGTGTGTATGTATGCACACAGTCATGTCAAGTGGCTGCCCTACACAGGGGTATGTTGGGTAACTGTAGACCGTAGTAGGCAGGGTGTACAGTTCATCATCTCTGGCCACAGACATGGGAACTGGTCCTGCCAGTGGTCTCACTGGCACCACCAGGCCTAAGACCAGATGCAGTACTGCTTCCCAATGGTGACTTCTGTCTGTTGGATCTGTGTCCCTAATAGGACTGGCCAGGACCACATGCCCATGGCCTGCTCCTTTGTGGTGTGGACAGTACCCCCCTTCAGTAGTGCTGGTGCTACTGCTACAATGGAAGTGTGAAGGTGAACGACCCCGTAGACTCTCAGCTGATGTTGGTGTTGACCTACATCCAAGTGGCTGATGCTCATCTCCAACCACACGCTCTAGTACAGACATGCCACAGTCGAAGATTGCCAGGTCTCACCCCACTGTCTATTCATGACCTCAGTATTTTGAAGTGTGCCCTCAACAAGGTCACGTATGTCACCACATAAGCCAGGAAGAGTTGAAGAGTTGCATCCAAGATCCTGAGTCTTTGTCTGGTATTGAATTCACTATGTGCTTGTGCAGCAATGACAGCCCAAAACATGCATCTGATGACACCATCTGTGGCACTTGCGACACAGCTTGCCGGGCTGCAGTCCTCCTTTGAAAACTTCTGTCCATTCACCTGTGCCTGTTCCATGCCACCACCTGCCAACTGTCCATTATCTGTGGCTGCTGGGGATGGGATATGTGTTGACATTGTGACTGTGTGTGGGGACATTGTGGATGACTGTGGGATGCCAACCAATGGCACAGATTCAGCCCATGACAACCACAACTGTGCCCCCACTATGACCACTATCATTGTCAGAGTCTGCAGAGACACTGACATCAGATTCAGAGTGGGAGGGACCACAACCACCATGTCCACCTGTGAGGGGAAGACAACATATGTAAAACTGTGGAAAGTATCATACATCATCCCTCTTCATAAAGGTGGAAATTCGTATGACTTCTCAAATTATTATCCATGACCACCATGTCCAACTGTGAGGGCAAGACAACATATGTAAAACTGTGGACAGTATCATACATCATCCCTCTTCATAAAGGTAGAAATTCTTACGACTTCTCAAATTACGATCCAATCGCCATTCTATCTCCCCTTTCTAAACTTCTAGAGAAATGCATTCACTTTCAAGTCATGAAATTCCTAGACACACATAAACTCCTGTTCACCACACAACATGGCTTCCTGCCACATCACAGCACAACTACTGCTCTCCTTTCCTTTAATAACATAGTTAACCAGTACAGGAATAATAATAACTTCACATCTGCCATATTTCTGGATCTCTCCAAAGCATTCAACATGGTCTCACACACCATCCTACTAGATACTCTAGCCTCCCTATCCTTTGCCCCATCTACTATTGCCTTGTTCAAGAATTATCTATCTGACAGGCCGCAGTCTGTCCAATGGCAAAGTATACTTTCCCCTCAACTTTCAACTTCCATAGGTGTACCACAAGTCTCAATACTACACCTTCTTCTCTTCTTGATTTTCACCAACAATTTACATACCACAACCAAGCAAGCCTCACTTATACAGTATGCAGATGATTCCACTCTAATCTGCTCAGCCCCTTCCCTCTCCTCCCTTCAACAACTTAGCAAGGAAACCTTTAGCTCTGTGGAAAAGTGGATCACTGACATCCAACTCATCCTGAATCCCAACAAGACTAAATTGTTGTTATTTACCCCCAACAAATCAAAAACTACTTGTTGTTCCTTTACCATCATTTCCAGAAATGGTACAACCATTTCCCCTTCAACCCACACCAAACTCCTTGGCACTGAAATTGACAAAAATCTTCACTTTGATGTCCATATATCCCAAACTATCAAAAATGTTCACAAAAAATGGGTACACTCTATAGGCACATAAACGTCCTCTCAGATCAAGCTAGAATCACCCTAATGTATGCAGCACCTATTCTTACCCATATCAGAAAAACAGACCAGGATAAACTTGACTCATGTTATAATAAGATTGCCAAGTTTGCTAACAACTCCTCCTTCAAAACATACCACTGTATAGCTCTTAGGGACCTACAACAGTTAGAATTTCCACAACTTTTCAATTACCACCAGCTAGTCATTACTTAGAACATGCTAAAATATCCTGATAAAACCCCATCACTAGGGCAACTACTAACTCAATACACTGCAAATCACTTCATCCGCTCTAATGACAAATCACTCCTCTGTAGCTCTAGAGCTAACAATACTGCAGGAAAAGCACTATTCTCCCACACCATTGATAAAACTGGAATACCCTCCACCCTTCATTAACAGCTAGCTCCTCCACCTCACATTTCAAAAATGCCCTAAAAGCACACCTATTGAATACCTGGCTATGTCCATGTATTACATAAAAATAAATGCTTCCTACCTCTCACCCTCCACTGACAATGATAGCTTTTAATTACTTCACTATAATATTCTATAGCACTTACAGTTAATCTAATAGCTAGTCAGTAGCCCATCAACCATGATCACTGCTGAGATATATTCTGCTTGTATTCATATTTCCAGCTTGAAAATGTGAATAACGGTGTTTAATTTTGTGTCTTGTCTGTCTAAAAATTCCTACATGTAAATATCTATTTGTGTTCATCACTATTTACTTGTTCTTATAATTCTGTATAAAACATTTATTATTGTTATAATTGAGGAGCTTTTCTCCTTGGGCCTCCACTGTAAATGGACCTAGTCCAGTCGGACTGTCCCAGTAAACAAATGTAAAATAAATAAAATTAAAAAATAAAATAAATAAAATTAATACGTGCACTGTATGGTTTGCATGGTACATGCACACCCACATACGCACACACACACACACACACACACACACACACACACACACACACACACACACACACACACACGCACACACATGCACACACGCACACACACACACACACACACGCACACACACACACACACACGCACACACACACACACACACACACACACACACACATGCACACACACATGGACACACACGGACACATACACAGACAATTACAGGTGAGGTGGGACAAAGACATTACACAGACACATACAGGTGAGGTGGGACAAAGACATTACACAGGCCTCACAATAGCCAACTGTTGACATTCACGACACAGTCAGACCACAACATACACACTCTGGACAGACCCTCAACGTCATGCAATGCAGCCCTTTCCACTTAATGTTACTACTAATATACACCTCTGGGATACGTGAGTAGTGTTAGTAGGTGATGGGCCTTCACCTAGCACACACTGCAGCCATGTACACATTACTGCTGTTCACGTGTATAGCACAGTGGCAACTCCTACAGAACATACCTCTCAACTGTACAGTGTTTCGGTGAATGTCTAGATGTGTAGCTCATATTTTTGGTCTGTTTCTCATAAATCCTGTGCTTGTTTGACACATTACTGGGATGATCTGAGGAGTGGCATCTCTAATTAATGACATCATTTGTGTTTCACACTTCAAAACCTGCAGTAAATGTATGTTAAAATAAAACCAGTTACTCTAACAACCTTCTAAGTTTACAGTCGATGTAATAAGTGTACACACCCCTGTTAACATGCCAGATTTTTCTGATATATAATATGAGACCAGAGAAATCATGTCATAATGTTTCCCACCTTTAATGTGACCTATAACCTGTGCAATTCAATTGAAGAACAAACATATCAGTTAGGGGTAACATATAGAAAATGAAATACGTACAATAGGCTGGTTGCAAGAGTGTGCACACCCATAAACTAATACTTTGTTAAAGCACATTTTGATTTAATTACAGCAGTCATTCCTCTTGGGAAGGTGTCTATCAGCATGGCACATCTTGACTTAGTAATATTTGCACAGTCTCCTTTGCAGAAGCCCTCCAACTCTGTCAGATTGCGAGGGCATCTCCTGTGCACAGCCCTCTTCACAGCACCCCACAGATTTTCTATTGGATGTAGCTGTGGACTCTGGCTGGGCCATTCCAAAATGTTGATAGTCTTCTGGTGAAGCCATTCCTTTTCTGATTTGGATGTATGGTTTTGGTCATTGTTGTATGGAAAGGTGAAATTCCTCATAATCTACAGTTTTCTAGCAGACACCTGAAGATTTTGGGCAAAAAAGGGACTGGTATTTGGAACTGTTCATAATCGCCTCCACCTTGGCTAAAGGCCCCCTTCCAGCTTATGAACAGCAACCCCAAAGGAGGACACTGCCATCATCATTCTTCACTGTGTGGAAGGTGTTCTTTTGGTGATGCACAGTGTTGTTATAGCTCCAAACAAACCTTTTGGAATTGTGGCCAAACAGTGCAAACTGGTCTCATTATACCATAACACATTTCTCCACATGCTTTTGGGAGACCTGATATATTGTTTTTGTGAATTTAGCCAGGCCTGGATGTTGTTCTGTGTGAGAGAAGGCTTCCATCTTCCAACCCTACCACATAGGCCATACATGTGGAGAATATGTGAGATCGTTGTCTTATGTAGTACACAACCAGTACCTGCCAGAGATTCCTGCAACACCTTTAATGTTGCTGTAGGTCTCCTGGCAGCCTCCCTGACCAGTTTGGGTCTTGTCTTTCAACACATTTTTAGAGATGTTCACTTCTTTGCAATGTCACTTATGCCTTGTTCTTACACCACCTTTTGATGACTTTCGTCATTGTGTTTCATGGTATATGCAATGCTGTGGAAATGTTTTTGTACCCTTCTGTGGGCAGATACCTTTCAACAATGGCATCCATTTGATGCTTTGTAAGCTCTTTGTGAACCATGGCTGTTGCTATGCAGGCAACTGGGTAAATGTCAGGAAAATCCTAGTATTACAGGTGACTGTTATTTGGTGTTAATCAAAGACTCTCTGTAATTGATGGCAGGCTGTACCCAAGAAGACATAATGCTGTAATTATATCAAAAGCTGCCTCAACAAAATATTAGCTTCAGCCCTTGCACACTTATGCATCTAGCTTATTGTATGTTTTTTATTTGTCATAATTGTTCCCCTAACAGATCTGTTTGCCTTACAATTGAATTGTACAGGTTATAGGTCACATTAAAAGTTGGAAGAGTTTGGAAATGTTTTATAGTGGTCTCATTTTTGTATAGCACAAATTCCCTGGCATTTTAATATGGGTATGTATGTCTTTTATATGCACTGTATAAGACTAATTTTTAAAATATGTCCCTAGTTTTGGGCTTTTGCCCCCCCCCCCATTTTGTCAGTCTTTCTCCAGATTTCTTTCATTGAGAGGTTGTGAAGTATGCTACAGATCTGTTACATCTCCTGAAAATAGGCCCCTGTGATGACCAATGTAATGTAATGCATTTAACTCTATCACAAGTGAACATGCACTTATCACAATATGGCTGAGAGTAACAGTTGTGTGCATGGTAACATGCATGACCTTAACATGCCTGGGGTACTGGTGAGCCACAACAGGACAATCCCATACTCACCGGCTTCAGGCTGATGTCTCACGTTCAGACCAGAGGGACCCATGTAGTTGTGGGGGAGAGTTATTGTCAGCAGACTCACATGTGGCATTGGTACAAGATGAATGCTACTTTTCTGCACATGTACAGTATAAGCTCTGATAGTACACAATGTGCTGTCCTTCACCATAGATGTGCACTTGTGTGCATTAGAAAACCCCACCCACAAATGCAGTTTGACCTGACATATGCATCTAAATAGTCTACAGAATCCAGTATGACTGCTACAGTATTCAATTGACGTGCAGTGGGGCCTTACCTGGATGCTCCTCGCCTTTTGTCTTTGTGCCACCCACCTCCAGGACTTGTGTTTCTTGGCTTGGCTGATGTGTGTGTGAGCTGCCTGAAGGTTGGCAAGGAGCTCTTCTGTTGCTGTAAGTGGGGCCTGTGTGGCAGGACCCCCACCTGTAGCTGTGTGGTCCATGGCCATGGCAACAGCCCTCTGTCTGGCACAATGTATCATGTCAGTTTCCCGATGCCTGACGTGATCGTATGTGCATCCATGGTGGCCAAAGTTGTTAACTCTGTGGACATGGTCATCCCACAGGGTGGTCTGTTCCCACAGATTGTGTTGGCTACAACCAAACATCATCCCATGGTGGTGGATGATGGCATCCGTGATGGCTGCATTTTTCAGCCAGTATATGCTGGTTGTCTTTGTTGCTGCATCTTCTTCTTTTTCTTTCGGCTTTTCCTGGTTAGGGGTCACCACAGTGGATCACCTGTCCGCTCATGATTGGCAGTGGAGTTTTACAGTGTCGAGTTTCCAGCCCAGCGCCCAACCTTCCACAGAAGGCACACACATGCACACACTCACACCTAGGGCCAATTTAGAGTGTCCAATTCACCTACAGCATGTCTTTGGGATGTGGGAGGAAACCGGAGCACCCAGAGGAAACCTATGCGACCACAGGGAGGACATGCAGATTCCACACAGAAGGCACCCCAGCCGAGGATCGAACCAGAGAACCTTGTCTTTGCTGCTGCATGTCACCCGGAAAACATAAAAAGGGAAACACATCACAGGACTTCATACATTGGTCAAAGTTATCATCAACATTGACTATCATTAGCCACCACTTACAACCACATAATACCCCTGTCATCTATCAGCAGAGTATGAACCTACATTGCACTCCTGGTCCTGATGTGTCATGTTCCCCCCAATGAGGGCCAGTACATTCCATAATCCACCATTCATAATTCACCTTTGTGTAGAGGGATGACAGTGGCCATCTTACTTGCAGATGTGATCTCAATGGTGCTCAGGCTTTGCTTGCATACAGTGTGTAATGGAACTGGGAGCATATGCTTGAGTTCATGTAGGATGCAGACAGGAATGTTATCAGGTCCCATGGAGCCTTATTTTTGTTGACTTTGCTTAGGCAGTATGCGCCTGCTCCCTGATGATGAGGGGAGGGGTGTGGGTGCTGTGCATAGCCACCTATACTGATGGTGGCACAGGGGGATGGTGTTTGCCCTTAACCTGTCTGCAGTGGTTTGGCTATACCTATGGTGTGTGCATGTGGTGTGATTGACCACCATTACAGGGTGGGGTGGGTTGTTGCCTCTGAGATTGAAGACATATAAGAAGACGGCCTTGTGATTGGCCTTGGTGGATGTATCCAATTTGTACTCACAGTTAGCCTTTAAGTAATTCACCTGTGACCTTATATATTCGTTCAGACTAAGAATGACTTGTTTCCAAGTTGGTGTCTTCTCCTTTGGCCCTGTGCAGCCAATATAGTGACTGATTATGTTGTTTGTGTATTGCTACTTTCCAGCAAAGGGGATTACTCTACCTTGGTGGAGGCAGGCTTTATGAGTAAGGTATTGCTGAGTCCATAGAGCTATGTAGGTGCTCATATAGCCATTTGTAGTAAGCATGGACACAAGGTCATAAAACAGTTGGACACCTCTCCAATTTCAACCTGATAATCATGCTTATTCTAGTACCCCTGTCTGTGGCAGGGAAATGCAACACCCAGTAGCTGTAGAAAGTTATGTCTGTTGGATGCACAGAAACTATGGTTACACACATGTACAACATGTACAGCTTATTTACCTGATGTTTTGCATTTCATGTCTGTTATTATAAGGCTTCCTGGTACACCTACTCATACATACATGTGCACAAGTGATACACATTTCTATTCTATGTCAGTATGGCACACTGTATTTACACTCTTGCTGCTCAGTCATACCTCTCAACCTGTTAGAACAGGACATCTGGAGGATGCCACATACATGTGACACTTTCTTAATATTGCTGTAACACACCTAAGTCATTTGATAGCACAGTAGCCTTTGCATTCACAGAAATACCCTGGAGGATGTCCGACACTCATATGTATGCTAGTATGTTCTAATGTCAGTCTTCACAGATTTGCCAATGATTTTCCAGACATAACACAACTCTATGAGTAAATGACTACAAATATGAGGCACGCATATGCTCTGTGTGCATAACACTGGACAGTTGAATGGTATGAGCTCAGTATATCTCATGCAGTTCAACACACACACATCTGTGATAGCAGTTTACTATGCAGATACCCTGCATAGGTCTCTCAGATTTGTGAGACAAACATGTATATCATAGTTGTATTCACAAGTAACATATGGATATCTACGACATCCCAGTAGCTGGCCTAGCAGTGTCACAGTTAGTATTGTTCAACAGGCACGCCAGTAGTAGTCATATGTGAGCCATTCCTTCCTGGGGTGAATCACGTGCCTGAGCTGTGATCTATGTCACTGCAGACAGACCCAGATGCTACGGCCATAGGTACTGATCATCAATATATCAGTACAGCAAGCCTTGCTGAGACATTTTTGTTTAACATCCTATATCCCATTATTGCATACCCCCTACTACATTCCATTACATGCTTACTTGTTTGACATACCTTTTTTCCCCAAGTACTGTTTGTTTGGATTCCAATTCCTGTTTCTGTTTCTGTTTCTGTCTCTCTCTCTCTCTCTCTCTGTATACACATATAGAGGTATATACCTGTTTTGCATAGGCAGCAGCTTGCCTTTTGTAGGTAATGCTCATGAGCAGATGATGGCCTGTGCACCAGTTGGTATCCCCCACTTGCTAATTGCATACAGAACAGCTGTATTGTTATTCCTATAGCCAATGGCATGGCAACACACTCCGAAAATTGAATACTTCTTGTGGGCATTGCCCCTTTTTCTTGGCTGTGCGGAGGACATCATGGAGGTGTGTGAACAGCAGCATCACAGAGGGTAGTTGGAAAATACATCTTACAACAAAACATGTGAAGACAGCCCAACAAAATGGGGGAGAAGGTCCCAGACTTAGGGACAAAATATGAGTATTGCTGTTATACATTTGGATTTATGCTAATTTAACAGGGTTTGTTTGGACATAGATATTCTGTGTGAGTCTCAGTGTGACAGTGTTATGTGGTTGACATAACTCTCAGCAGTAGGGCTATCTGCAGAATGGCCAGAGGTTTGTCTATTATATTTGGTCTGTTCCTCCAACAGTTGTTGTCCTTGGCATATTAGTAGCATATCCTGGGTACTGCAGTTAGTAAATGCTAACTTCCATTTGTGTTTCTGACTTCATATCCCTCAGTTAAGATATGTTACAACAAACACTGTAACACCAACAACTTTCTCAGTTTATAACAGCAATATTTCAATTATGCCCCTGTGTTTGGGCCTCTGACCTCAATTATGTCAGGCTTTGTCCAGATGTCATGCAATAAGAGGTTTATAGGAATGGTATACAATTAGTTAGTGCCTTCCTTCCTGATATCATCCCAGTGGTGTAGCAGAATGCCAGACATGTTATGAGGAAGAGGCCATATATATGAGGACCGCGTCTGGACATTCTGTGGGAATCTGTACAGTTGAGAGCTCTGTGTATTATTGTTAACAGACTGTCAGCATTATGTACCAGTGTAGTGTGTACATGTTTGTTGCACTTTGTAGGGAGGGGGGTACATTTAAGTGGCATGGCTCCTTTTGTATCTGACTGTGCATGCTGCTCCAGTTTCTGGTGGTCTATCAGCTGTATATGTTTGTAGGGGCAGACTGAGACATATTTTGTACCATCACAGGAGCCAGACTACACTGTGACTTGGGTCAGTATATGTAGGAGTAGTGTGTGAGTGTCAAACATGAGATGTATGCTCACACAGTCATTATACTCTACTGCTCGTTTGGCTTACCAGTATGTCACTGTAGCTGCGGTGAAATTGGCTGTGGGTATGCAGGCTTACACCGGTGACTGTTTTTTACTACTGTTACATCCCTGTAGTGCCTGATATATTTGCAAAATGCATGTGTAATTCCCCATAGCTGACTTGGGGTAGTGTTGTGTCAGTCTGACTTTAGTTTGGACAGTGCTTGGTGACATGCTAAGCTGCTCAGTGTAATTCCCTAATTTCATGTTATGTCCAGATATTCATAGGATGTCCAGTTGTCTGGCTCATATTTTTGGTCTGGTCCCCATAAGTGTTGTGCATGTCAGACAAATCAGTGGGATGATGTGAGGATTTCAGGCACTAACTAATGAGAAGCAACTGAGTCTTGAAGTTGTGCTATTTCAGTCAATATATGTCAAAAAAGACGGTGTTACTGTACCAACTGTCTCAGCTTATCTAGTCAAGTATTTCAGATATGCCCCTATTTTCATGGCTTTCTCCCCCCACTTTGCCAGGCTTGGTCCAGATTTGTTGCATTAAGGGGTTCTGAGCATACCTCTCAACTGGCCGGATTGTTACAACACATCCATGTTTGTTGCTCATATTTTGTTTCTGTTCCACAAATTATTGTAATTTTTCTGGTAAATCGATGTGATGATCTGAGGATTTCTGTAAGTATATGATAACATAACGTCAGTTCCAGACCTCATATCCTTCAGAACATGTATGCTGAAACAAACTCTGTTACTTGAGCAACCTTCTACATTTCTAAGCATAATACGTGAAATACATCCCTAGTTGTGGCCCATTCTCCCCCACATTTTTACAGCCTTTGCCCAGATTTCTTGCACTAACAGGTTGAGAGGTATGGTTCTGAGATGCAAGTGCACTACATCTTATGAGCATGTGTATGTATATATATATATATATATATATATATATATATATATATATATACAGAGAGAGAGAGAGAGAGGGATAGTTTATAGATATATATATATATATATATATATATATATATATATATATATATATATATATATATATATATATATATATATATATATATATATATATATATATATATATATATATATATATATATATATATATATATATATATATATATATATATATATATATATATATATATATATATATATATATATATATATATATATATATATATATATATATATATATATATATATATATACACACAAACACACATGCTCAAGATCCAGGTGCTCAGTGAAATGTGTGCACGGACTACACAAACATACCGCTCGACTACGTCCAGCACCAAGTGAACATCCAAATACCCTAATGGGTATTTTAAAGCCCAAAATCAACAATAAAATACCATTCCAGGTCAAGGCAATGTAGCATCCACGTAGTTTATTGTCCAACTTTCAACAGTGCATACACAAACCTAGGTTTCGCCCACTGGCGTCATCAGTGTGTATTGCAATCAGGGAACAGTGATCTATTTATCCACATTATATCACTCATTTGTTTAAAAGCACAGTGTGCCCAGTAACAAAATTATTAAACACAAAATCCACAAACATCATATAGTGCACTAATTTTTAAGGTACCATTACTCAAATTACTGCCCATACCATTACTATTTAATCTCCATGATACCTAGCACCTATTAAACCTTAATAATCTTACCAATGGTGATTTAGACCTGGTTTAAATAATGCTCCTAAATACACAATCCACTTTCTTTCTTTTTCAGTTAGTATTCTGTGTTTACTGGCTAACGTTAAATTTTCCCCTACTACCTGATCAATACCCAGAAAAATAAAATGTGCTCTTATATGCATTTGAGTATGCTTATACAGTGCACTCCGTGTTCTTTTACAATTGATGTCACTTATATGTAGTATTATTCTCTGTCTAAAAGTTAAAGAGGTTTGCCCCACATGAAAAGTCCAACATTGGCACACCGCCATATAAACCACCCATTCACTACTACATGTGATCAAGTGTCTTATGTCATATACCTTGGGTGCATTTATAGACGTAAATGACTTGGTTTTAGAAACAACCTTCCAGTGAACACAATGTCCACAATATTTACTATCCACTATTTTACTAACCTGGTTGTTTATAACATATTTTTGACTCTTCTTAAAGTTAGCTAAACTTTCACCTATGGTCTTCCCTCTCCTATAACCAAAGGAACACAGTGTGTCTATTAATGTACCCAAAAACCTATTGGTTTTCAATATGTGCCAATGTCGCTGTATTATATCTTTAATTTTAAAGCTGTTGCTTCCAAACTTAGTCATGAACCTAATAATCTGGTTTCCTTCAACTTGTGGTGGCTCAACCCCCTCCAATAATTGCATTCTAGGAATAGAATCTGCTGTACATATAGCTCTATCTACTTCTCGAGCTTTATATCCCCTTGCCAGAAATCTGAACCTCATCTGTTTGGCCTGTGCCTGAAAATCATCTGGTTGACTACATATACGCTTGAGTCTTTTAAATTGAACTTGGGGAATATTATTCATAATGTGATGTGGATGGTTACTATCTGCCCTTAACAATGAATTCTTGGTAAATGGCTTCTTATGTAAACTAATGTGTACATGCCATCACTAGCCTTGGTGACGATGACATCAAAAAATCAATTCTTTTCCCTTCCAGTTTACCACTAAACTGAATGCCATACTGATTTTCATTAAGGAAGTTAACAAACTGTCGCCACCTATCTGTAGTACCCTGCCATACTACCCAACAGTCATCCAAGTACCTTCTCAACATCAATAATTCTGATGTAAATTCTGTCTGTTGGTAAATCATTTGCACCTCCATATACCCCATAAACAGATCCGCATAGATGGGAGTAAAAGTTGCTCCCATAGCTGTACCTTTTATCTGCAAGTACCATTCTGACCCATATCTAAAAAAATTACGTTCTAACACAAACCCAATAGTTTTAATAAAAATTCCTGTTCTTCATTTTGATAATAATCCGAAACTTGAAACCGATATTTTACTGCGGCTATTCTGCCCTTTGAGGAATACTCGTATATAAGGCCTGTACATCTAATGTGCCAATAAAGGCCTGAGTAGGAATATAAAGATCATCCATTAACTGTAAAAACTGATTAGTATCTTTAATTCTAGCTGACACATATGTTAATAATGGTTTCAGTTTTGATTCTAAATATACTGATAAGGGTTCAATCAAGGACCCTCTACCAGCCACAATTTTGGTCTTCCTGGTATGGGGGAAATGGACTTATGGATCTTTGGGACTAGATAAAAATATTGTGGAGAAGGATCAGCGACTGTCAATGTTGTTGTAATTCTATTGTAATAATACCCGCCTCTCTAGCTCTTTCCAAAAACGTATCAATTTCCTGTTTAAATCCTACTATAGGATCTATCAGAAGATGGCAATAAGATTTCACGTCAGTCAAATGTCATTGAATTTATTTTTCATATGCCTCTTTGCCCCAAACCACTATGGCGCCACATTTATCAGCCTTAGTAATAACCAGACGGTCCTTATTACTCAAATTTTCCAACACTTGTTTTTCTTCCCTAGTCATATTGTCCTTAAAATGCGTAAACACCTTACCCTGATTTAATTGTAAATCTTGTAGCACTTGTTCCTCAAATATTTTAACTGCAACATAGTGCAGGGGCTGAAACTCAGATTTTCTAAATTTAGATCGATCATGTTCATCCCTAGAATGAGGTCTATGAGAAAAATAATATTTTAAATTCAACTTACGACAAAATGCCTTTACATCTTTCACAACTTCAAAATGAGACACGTACTATCCGGTACAAAGCCCAGGCCTTTATTTAACACTCGATATTCTAAATCAGAAAATACTCAGTCAGATTTACCATCAAATTATTTTCTATTCCCTGGGTATCTGTAGTAGTATCTATCCATTGTTGGCCATTTTGCTGAACATTTCCTCCATTTCTTGGACTAACATGTTTTCTGCCCCCTCTCCTAAAGGGCCCCTTAACCTATTTGGTATTGGGGAACTCAAAAGAGTAGGTTCTCCTCCCTCCATTTCTGTATCAGTATTTGAATAACCCAAAGACACATCAGATATGCTAGAGTTTTCTGTACTTCTACTAAGTATATATCTTGGCCTTTTCCTTTTAGGTTTCACTTGTCGCTTATAGTTACCATCTGTAAATCTGATTGCCCTTTTAACTTTCTTCCAAGTATAAGCTAAATTATTAGCATAATCCTTAGTATCTCTCTGAATTTTTTTTAAGTTTCCTGTCAGATAGTTCTTTCTCCATTTTTTGTACCTCATTAATATAAAGCGCATATCATTCATTATACATTTGTTCTTGGCTATACTTCACTGTGTCTTCATAAGCCCTATTCAACTTTACAACCATCCCTTTATGTTGCTCCTCATAGTACTCTATTAGTAATCTAATAAACATACTAGAACCTATAGACTGAACTTGTTTCCATTTATTTACAAAATGTTCATTATCAGCCCCAATCCCTGGTTCTAAAAGACCCTAAGGCCTCGGGGGGCTATATTGGCCGTAATGTATGCTTTTAACAACTTTCTGTGCCAAACATTAGCTCTCACCTTTTTTGTGATATCAGTTAACTGGGTAAACTGTGACTCCAAATTAGTTCTTTCATAACTTTTAACAGATGCTTCTGTCCCTCTTCCCACATTAAAAGTAGTCAAATCATCATTACTGGTGGCCAAAGTGTCCAAAAAAGTTTTTAAATCTTGAACTTCAGCCATCCTGAATATTTTAAACTACCTTATACTTAAACCCGGAATATAACTCTGAGAAAACTCAAAACCTAATGAGTCTCCAAATAAACCATAAACTATTATACTAGTATTTGTTGCTCACTTTTGGCTTTATTGACTGATATTAAGACTGTCCCTGTACATCATCCAGAAATACAACTTCATTTATAAACACATTTTTCAACATTTTATAGCTCTAAGTGCATATATATAACCTGCTGGGTACAATAATTCACAAACTTTCAAGGATCCCAACCAAATACATTGCTAGCTTACATGTATACATTCACATAAATATTCAATATATTACTTTAATACTAACATACTTAGGACCAGTGTCAATGGACAATCTAATTGTGAATATATGACTTCAAAGAAAACAAGAGTGACTGTGAACTGGTTAGAATAAAGCAAAATACAATATGTTAGTATGAGGTATAAAAAATAACCTCAATTATACATCAAATATAAAAGCACTTTACTGTTGTTATTGTTAAGTCAACTTTTATTCTCAAATCACCATAATTTATACTAGTTGTTCTAAAAAGTAGTACAATAATGTCTTTACTTTGTGTCCATATTAATCTTTATATATTATGAACTTCAATACAGGCCGATCTTCATCATGGTCCTGTTAAATGTATTTTAGGTGCTTCACTTCACCCCTTAAAATAAGCCATTAGTCATTGTCAATGTTCTGCTTTAAATAACAGTAAACACTACACCGCCGTTATTTGTTTGCTCAAAACATATACCACAAATGGCCTTCTCCAACCACAGCCGATATTCTTCTCTGCCGTAGAACTCATTATGTTAGTCCCTTTTCAATCGTGCCTGCTTAAATTCACAATATAAAACCCAAAACCATTATTTAATGAACACAAATGGCCTTCACCAGCAACAGCCGATCTTCATCTCTGCCGTAAGACACTGTATAATGACCCCATTTCAATCGCGCCTTATTAAGTTCACAACTGAGGGCACAAAATCAACTGCCCAAATGTCTCAGTAAACCAAAACACAGTCACAGTACCTTTTTCACCCCTTGAGCTCCTCTGAAGCCTAAAATGTTGCCAATCATGCTGCTTTCACTCCGTAGGATCCCGCAAGAGGCCTCTATTTAGAAATAATACAAACGCTGCTATAATAGGCGTTAAACAAATTAGACATTCACCTTCAGCTGGTAAAATTACTCGCTGATATTTCCTCACTCAACTAGATGCACAGAAACAGTCCCAAAGTCCACAACAAAACCAAAAGACCGTTTGTAAATCCCTCGGCAGGGATTATAACACCAGCACTCTTATTACAATAGAATTACAACAACAACTGACAGTCGATGATCCTTCTCCACAATATTTTTATCTAGTCCCAAAGATCCATAAGTCCATTTCCCCCATATCAGGAAGACCCATTGTGGCTGGTAGAGGGTCCTTGATTGAACCCTTATCAGTATATTTAGAATCAAAACTGAAACCATTATTAACATATGTGTCGGCTAGGATTAAAGATACTAATCAGTTTTTACAGCTAATGGAGGATCTTTATATTCCTACTCAGGCCTTTATTGGCACATTAGATGTACAGGCCTTATATACAGGTATTCCTCATCAGGGCAGAATAGCTGCAGTAAAATATTGGTTTCAAATTTCACATTATTATCAGAATGAAGAACAGGAATTTCCATTAAAACTATTGGGTTTGGTGTTAGAATATACATTTTTTAGAGATGGGTCAGAATGGTACTTGCAGATAAAAGGTACAGCTATGGGAGCACCTTTTGCTCCCATCTATGCGGATCTGTTGATGGGGTATATGGAGGTGCAAATGATTTACCAACAGACAGAATTTACATCAGAATTATTGATGTGGAGAAGGTACTTGGATGACTGTTGGATAGTATGGCAGGGAACTACGGATAGGTGGCGACAGTTTGTTAACTTCCTTAATGAAAATCAGTATGCCATTCAGTTTAGTGGTAAACTGGAAGGGAAAAGAATTGAATTTTTGGATGTTATGGTCACCAAGGCTAGTGATGGCATGGGACACATTAGTTTATATAGGAAGCCATTTACCAAGAATTCATTGTTAAGGGCAGACAGTAACCACCCACATCACATTATTAATAATATTCCCCAAGCTCAATTTAAAAGACTCAAGCGTATATGTAGTCAACCGGATGATTTTCAGGCACAGGCCAAACAGATGAGGTCCAGATTTTTGGCAAGAGGATATAAAGCTCGAGAAGTACATAGAGCTATACGTACAGAAGATTCTATTCGTAGAATGCAATTACTGGAGGGGGTTGAGCCACCACAAGTTGAAGGAAACCAGGTATTTAGGTTCATGACTAAGTTTGGAAGCAACAGCTTTAAATTTAAAGATATAATACAGCGACATTGGCACATATTGAAAACCGGTAGATGTTTGGGTACATTAATAGACACATGGTGTTCCTTTAATTATAGGAGAGGAAAGATTATAGGTGAAAGTTTAGATAACTTTAAGTAGAGTCAAAAATATGTTATAAACAACCAGATTAGTAAAATAGTGGGTAGTACATATTGTGGACATTGTGTTCACTGTAAGATGGTTTCTAAAACCAAGTCATTTACGTCTATAAATACACCCAATGTATATGACATAAGACACTTGATCACATGTAGTAGTGAAAGGGTGGTTTATATGGCGGTGTGCCAATGTGGGTTTTTTTATGTGGGGCAGACCTCTTTAACTTTTAGACAGAGAATAGCACTACATATAAGTAACATCAATTGTAAAAGAGCACGGAGTGCACTGTATAAACATACTCAAATGCATATAGGAGCACATTTTATTTTTCTGGGTATTGATCAGGTAGTACGGGAAAATTTAACGTTAGCCAGTAAACACAGAATACTAACTGAAAAAGAAAGAAAGTGGATTGTGTATTTAGGAGCATTATTTAAACCAGGTCTAAATGACCATTGGTAAGATTATTAAGGTATAGCAGGTGCTAGGTATCATGGAGATTAAATAGTAATGGTACAGGCAGTAATTTGAGTAATGGTACCTTAAAAATTAGTGCACTATATGATGTTTGTGGATTTTGTGTTTAATAATTTTGTTACTGGGCACACTGTGCTTTTAAACAAATGAGTGATATAATGTGAATAAATAGGTCACTGTTCTCTGATTGCAATATACACTGATGACACCAGTGGGTGAAACCTAGGTTTTTGTATGCAGTGTTGAGAGTTGGACAATAAACTACATGGATGCTACATTGCCTTGACCTGGAATGGTGTTTTATTGTTGATTTTGGGCTTTAAAATACCCATTATGATATTTGGATGTTCAGTTGGTGCTGAAAATAGTGGAGCGGTATATATATATATATATATATATATATATATATATATATATATATATATATATATGTATAGTTTTATATATATATATATATATATATATATATATATATATATATATATATATATATATATATATATATATATATATATATATATATATATATATATATATATATATATATATATATATATATATATATATATATATAAATATATATATATATATATATATATATATATATATATATATATATATATATATATATATATATATATATATATTAGTATATTTTTCATATATATGTATCTCCATACATATATATCTGTATATGTATACATACAAAACCTCAGTGATTCCACAGAGCATTTCCCTACTGTTGAATGACTCTACTGCATGATATGTTTGCAAAAGCATCACAAATTCCTTCAGCTCACATGGTCTAGTGGTACATTGCTCGATCTATAGTGTACAGGGTCCTGGGTTTGAGACTTGGCAATACGGCCTATTTTGTTGTTAGGCAGAACAATGGCTGATAGAGACAGAGTGATTAAAGCTGTTTTAAGTGGCTTTGCATGGGTTTGTGCGATGCTAAGCGATGCCAACATATGGTTAACCATACAGATGCTTAATCCATTTATGCTTCACTTAGCATAGCACAGACTTGCTTACTCCCCCTTACTCCTTCTTATACCATGCTAATTCCTTTAAAAGAAAAGAAAAAGGGGTTTTAGAAAAGTGGTGAGAAAGGGGCATGCAGAGGGAAAAACAATATGAAAGGTAGCTAGGGATATGCAGGACGGGTGTAGGGAAGGTCCATGGCTGTCCATTTATTATACAGCAACAGCTATGCATTTGTACAGAATTTGGCGCTGAATTTGGACACTCAAACTCCAGAGAGAGGGCTGAAGACAACACAAGTGTGTTGTCAAGCTAATTGGACTAGATTACATGTGTCCAGTGACACCAGTGTGAAATGGACAGCCATGTATGGAGCAATGATTATTTTGGGGACAGATGCCCTTTTTTTCTTTTTTAAGGTGAGAGTGGGATGTTGAGGAAGGATTGTAGGTACATCTTGGCAGGTAGGTTGGATAGTGGGACAGACAAGACAGAAAGGACAGCAGACAGTGGTGGTGTATGACACATGTGAGGGGTAAACACCTTGGATGGGGAGATTGTTTGGGATTCAGTGGCCTATGAGCCCACATATGGATACGGTGGGACTGACATCCCCACCTGCAGGCAGTCATGACTACACCTTCACAGCCCCAATGGTGCTTGTGGTGGGGGCTAGACAGGAGGGGCAGACTGCTACTCAAGGTGCACCAGGCAGCCCTCCATCTGGCGCAGCTGGCCACGCAACTCAGAGCGGATGACACTGCACACCATACCTGGAACTGACAGCGGATGACGGGCTCATCTCCATGCCCACCCCGAGGTAGTGCAGGCCTTGCAGGAGATGAAATTCCATGGTGGTTCCCAGATGTACTGGGGCCCAAGGCCACAGCCAGATGGGGCAGGACAGGTGGATCCGCTGGGATCGAACTTCCCAAGCGTGCTATGTTGTTGAGGTTTTTCAAGATATATTAGTCATGAGCAAAACATTTCAATATTAGATTTAAACGCATGCATGGGTTTTCAATTAACCCAAAACAACAGATGTGAAACAGTTGCATAGCAAACAGAACACATGCATAACTGGAACAACACTAAGCATTGTAACAGCATGCCAGTAATAATGACATCAACAGGCTGCCAACAATGGTATTTGAACAAGGTATGTTAACATGCGACAAATTAATTATATGAACAATAACGTAAAATATGTCCCAACATTAGGTTTGTTAACAACCTACCCGTAGTCTATGACTAATAATTAGTGATGCAGATGAGGGGTGGGGGGAGAGAAGAAAAGTCCATTAACAACTGCATAGGCCTCTTTTTTACAACAGTACTGCTTAATGATCTAGAGGTCTGCCCTCACTTTACAACTACCTGTGGCCTACCTATGACATACCCATATTTGAGAGGTGGTCCACATAGACGTCCTTCTGTTCAATGGTGGCCACATGGTAAGAAACTGTCAGGTTGCTACCACCCTCAGTGCACAAGTTGCCTCACACCTGATTGCATGCTCAGTACATTATTACTGTTATGCTTAGTGTAGATGACATCTGCCACAGCAGGGGAAGTGATGGCTTTTCTTGCATTCCATTTGTGGTAATGCTTCTTGTACCAGTCGGTAAGTGGGTGAGTGTCTCTTGGGGGATGGCCTCATCAGTAGGGTGATGTAAGACAGTGGGCAGCTTGCAAGCATCCGTACACCTGGTCAGCCACAGACCACTACTATTGTCCTGTACCTCATATACATATATCTCAAACAGTAGAGGTCCCCAGACTGATTGCTGGGGTAAACCGCTGTGGATGAATCTAATATTAGAGGTGGGTTATACTACTTTGACTGAGTGGCTACTATCATTGGGCCAGTTATCTACCCATCTGGTAACCTACAGGTTGGTTCCCATCTGTGTAGGCTTATGTATCCTGTCCACCTGGGAATAGAGAATTGGGCTAGGTGAAGGTAGGCACTGTTCTCCATCTTCCCCTCTTCTCTGTGTTTGTTGACTACTGCAGAGAAGTCAGTCACATTTCACAGGCCTGATCTCCCTTTGACAATACCATGGTGTGTGGGCCCAGGAATTTTGATGATGCTGATGTCTCAGTTCATAATGCCCTTTATATTGCCTCCCATGGCCTTGCAGGCTGTATTGGCTGGGTTGCTGAATTGCTCCTCCTTTGTGCATAAGGATGACAGTGGCTGTCCTCTGTGCAGGTGGGATGACACCGGTGCTCAAGCTGTGGTTGACTACAGTGCGGAATGGATCTGAGAGCCCATGCCTGTGTCCATGTGGGATGCAACTTGGGATGGTATCATGACTATGGAGACCTCTGTGTGTTGCCTTTGAGAGGGCATTACGGATCTGCTTCCTGATGATGAGGGGAGGGGGGCAGGTAATGTACATGCATATGTGTACCACTGGGGGGACAGTGGGGGTGGTGTTTTTACTTCACTTGTCTGCAGCCGGTTGTATATATCTATGCCATATGTGCATGTGGTGTTACTGACCACCACTACAAAGTGGATTTGTGTGTTGCCTCTGGAATTGCAGACACATGTGTGGAAGGCCTAGTGATTTGCCTTGGTGGATGTGTCTGATTTGCACTCAAAAACAGCCTTAGGGTACATCAACTGTGGCCTTATTTGCTTGTACAGACCAAGGTGACATTGCTTCTGATGAGACACCTGTTCCTTCCTGGCCTGTCCAGCAATTGTTTCCACCTATTATAATATTTGTGTATTGCTGCTGTCCATCACAGACATTTACTCTACCTTGAGGGAGATGATATTGTCCTGTCAGGTACTCCTGAGTCCATATAGCTATGTGGGTGCCCACATAGTATTGTGATGTGGGCCTGGACAGTGCTGCTAATTCCAACAAATGGGAGTTTGGCTGTACAGCTACGTCTACATACTCTGAGAGGATTTTTAGTCATTTGTGTACAGTTCAATCTGTCTTTTACTGTAAAGGGGGGGGGAGCAGGAGAGATGGTGACCTGAACAGTGATGACTATGTGGTCAGATATTACCAAGGGGGATGGCACTGTAGGAGTGCTACAGTGGCTACTCATGTTGGTTAGGACCAGGTACATGAGATTCACACTTGCCATATGAGTGTTGACTGGTTGATCCACTGCATTGCAATTGGCAATACCAATTAATCTATTTGTATTCATGTCTAGGTGACATAAGTCAGGCACACTATGGTTGGGTATTTGAAGTCACCCAGGAGAAGGGTAGACAATTGAATCCTGACAGATTCCAGCAGGTCCCATTAGGTGTGGTGGGTGTTCATAGTTATGGTTGGAGGCCTATAGCTAGCTATGATTTGAGTAGGTGTTTTGTCAACTTTTAATTGCACTCAAGATGTCACCCATGTGGCATACTGTTTGGCCAGCCTGGAGGTATGTATGTGTATGCTAATGTTTAATAATCTACCTCCTGTGGCTTTGCAGGCCTCTATTTGGGGTCTAAATGTATGAAGAGATGAGTGACCTGGTAAGGTTGGTGTGCTCTCCACAGCTAGAAAGCAGATGTCAGTGACTGCACAAATGTCAGCATCCTACAGGGCAAGGTAGACTTGCATTGACATGGGTGTCATGGTAAAACACCTAGCTCCTGTTAGAGAAAGACATCTGCACAAAGGCACAGATCAGTGGTGGGCAAAGGCTAGTAAATAGTGTCACTTTATGAATCTAGCTGAAACACACTTATTTGCCAGCAAAGACGGTGTCACATTCATATGTGTACTCTGCAGGATATGACATCTGACAATGAAATGTATGCTAATTACTTATGACTTCAGTCTTCAATGGTTTGCCAGTGATGAGACAGACAATACACAACTGTCTGAGGCATTGACTACAAATATGAGGCAGACATGTGGTCAGTCTGCAAAACTCTGGACAGTTGTCAGGTATGGGCTCAGTATATCACATACAGTTCAACACACACATCTGCACCTGTCATGTAGTATGCACATACCCTATGTACATCTCTTACATTTGTAAGACAAGCATATGTATTGCAGTAGCATTCACAGGCGACATCTGGATTATTACTACATCCCAGGAAGCTGGCCTACCAGTGACACATTCAGTATTGGACAACAGAGACTCTATTAGTAGTCATACATGAGATGACCTTTGCTGGGTGACCCAGGGGCCAGAGATGTGCTCCATGTCAATGCAGGCATGGCAAGCAGTAATGGCCATAGGTGGTGGACAGCAGCATGTGAGTCCAGCAGATCTTGTTGTGTCCTACTGTTTAATTTCCCATTTGACATCATTGCATCCCCCCATCTGCATTCCATTACATGCTTACATGACTGACATAACTGCGATAGTGTAAATATTGGAAGAGCATTTCACCACAGGTATTAGTATTTCATCTGAGTATTCAAAACTTGCTAAACAACCAAAATGGCAGAAAGACATCTAGAGCTTTGCTGTTGTAAGAGTCATAAATAGATGCCATAAAAACAGAAAAAAACAAACATGAAAGTGAAGAACCCTTCTGATGTAAACAATAGACAAGCACTTTCGGCTTTTTCAAGCCTTCTTCAGATCCAAGTAGGTAAGCTGGGTTCAGTGTTTAAAAGTTGGTATCATCCGATGAAACACCTCAATGAATGATGAATGTCAACCCATCAAGTTAGTCCATTGTAACACACCTCCATAGCTTGAAGTTAAAACGTTTTATTTAAAACTATTTGTTTAAAAGAACATGACAGTTTGACGTTTCTAAAACAGACTCAGACATATTTTCAGAAGGAATATTAGTAAAATCTTTTCAGTAGGTTCTGGTTAAAAGAACAAGCTCTGCATAAAAGCCAAGATTTGAGAGAAAAAGGTAAAAAAAAAAAATTAAAGATGGTCATTTAGGGTGCTTCTTTTTATTTCATTTCAACAGTTTCTTTGGGACATCAGAGCCTAAGTCAGTATACCTAAGGTTTCTGTCAATGAAAACAGGTCATAAGTGAGCATAGCATATTGCTCGTCTATTTTTAAGAAAAGGTTTTAAGGGAACACAGCCATTAAGGCCAGGGGAGGTTATCTGCCCTCAACCGCATTATCAGTTTGGCTTCCTCTCTCTCAGTCAGATTGGTCAGGTCTCCTTCTCTGGAAGTAAAATGTATCTTTGAAATGACCATGAAAACAAAGCTGTGTCCCTCATGCTCACGTAAATGAAGAAAAAGAGAATGTGTTTCCTTTCTGTTACGTATATCAGATTGATGTTTGATAATTCTTTCATTTAGCTTCATATTAGTTTTTCCAACATAAAATGCTGTGCAGGAAGTGCAGGTAGCTATGTAAACAATATTGCTGGTTAGGCAATTAGCTATTCCATGAAAAACAAATGCCTGTTTAGTAACTGGATGCTTGAATGTGTTGCTACAATTGATTACATTGCAGACCTTGCAGAAGCCACATTTCTTTGTTCCTGATGAATTATGTACGTAGTTGTTACATATCCCATCATTTGAGCATAAAATCCTTTTGAGATACTTTTTATTTTTGAAAATGAAACTTGGGTTATCTCCAACAATCTCTTTTAACTTTTTATCCGAAGTTAGAATCGGCCAGAATTTTCTGATCACCTGGCATACATTATCATGGTCCATAGTGTAAGTCAAATTGACCCTTAAGTTAGATGCTCTTTTAGGTCTAGCTAGGGATGGTGTACTTTCACCTTCTCTGACCTTAGAGGAATAAAAAGGTTTGCCTTTTCCTTTATGTATGTCATTAATTCTGGTCTTGTTTAGTTCTAAACTTCTCTTTCCATATCCTCGTTGGCTGAAATTATTAATAAGCCTCTCTTCTTCCTGGAGAAAGGTTGCCTCTTCTGTACATAGCTTTGAAATCCTTGCAATTTGATTTTCAATAGTGTTAGAGAAAATATGCCTAGGATGCATACTGGAAAAATGGAGCATGTGGTTTCGCCACATATCTTTCCTATAGAGACAAGTGTCTATTCCCTTCCCCGGCTCAAGAGATAATCTCACATCCAGAAAGTCAATCATCTCTCTAGATGTTTTTACATCAAATTTCAGGAAAGTAGTGCTCTGTGACAGGAAGTTAACAAAGCTTCTTAAATCTTCTTCTTTGCCCTTCCATACAATGAAGGTGTCATCCACAAACCGATTGTACAGAATTATCTGGTCATTCCAAATGTTATTAGCATTCTTGGACCAAGCTCTCTCCCAGTTGGCTAAAACCAAGTTTGCATAACTATTGGCACAGGGCGTGCCCATGGCAACCCCCCATCTCTGCCAATAGTAGCTGTTGTCATAGGTAAATACATTGTACTCCAACACGAATTCCAAAAGATCACATATCAAACGTGATTCTACCTTCTCTTCAGTTAGAAATTCTCTTACTGCTTCAATGCCATAATTATTTGGTATGGAAGTGAATAAACTATTCACGTCTAGGGTTACCAATAGCAGACTCTCAAGATCATCACAATGTTCTAGAGCTATATACAGATGTTGCAGAAACTCAGTTGTATCTTTAATCACAGTGGAGGCCCTAGGTAGCATCTTTTTTAGTTCTTGTTCAATAAACATAGAAATAGATTCCGACAACCATCCTCTACCAGTCACAATTGGTCTTAAAGGTGGGCATTTAATATCTTTATGAATTTTTGGTAATCCACTGATAGTTGGTACAGTGGGGTGCTCAGTGATGAAAAGATCATGCAAATACTCATTAATCTCTCTTTGCAATAGCATGTCATAAAGAGCCTGCTGGATCTCCCGTTTCATAGTATTTAGTTCATTCTTAGTAATCAAGGAATAGGTCTTTCGATCACTTAATAATTCTTTCATCCATTGGACATACATCATTGCATCCATTACCACTATGTCACCTCCTTTGTCAGCAGGTTTGACGACAATATCATTCCTTTCTTTGAGTTCTTTAAGTGCCTGATTTTCTTCTTTGGTTAGATTGAAAAACTGTTTCCCTTTTTGAGACATTCTTGTTTTCATTAACTCCTCTTCACAGGCATGAACGAAAGAATCCACAGCTGGGTGGTTGAGGGGAACAAATGTGCTTGGTTTCTTAAGCATATTATTACTTTTAATGGGACATTTATCATTTCCATCCCCAAAAATATACTTCAAAGTAAGATTCCTTCCAAACATTCTAAGGTCCAGTGCAAATTCATCATGTGTAGATTTGGTTGCAGGAATAAAGCTAAGACCTTTCTCTAATAGATCTATCTGAGAGTGAGTGAGCTGAATGTTCGAAATATTAACCACTAAAGGGTTTATTGTGTTACTTTCCTTTTCTTTCTCTCTCTGCTTACAGATCTCCCTGTTCGAGAGACTTTGTTCATCATTAAAAAATGGAGCTGCTCTGTGATGGTAACATGTTGTGCTCCTCTCTTAGGTATTGTTCCTAGTGGATGACCATTGATGCCAGTGCTATTAAAATGACTGGTATTATTGACATTAATAATTGCATCTGAGTCATGTTCTTGTTCGATAACACAAGCATTTTCATTGGTGACAATACTCCCATTCGGGACTGTTCTGACTATAGGCTCTTGTTTGTCCATGTGATGGACTTGTGCACTAACCAAAAGATCTCAAGATCTATGATTATTACTATTGGTGTGCAGAGTTGTACCTCTCTGCTCAGGATTTCTGTCTTCTTTCTGTCGATGCTCATTGAAGTTTCTGACTTTAGGCCATTCAAATAAATGGCCTTTCTGTATATCATTAAAGTCTCTCATTAATTTTTGACTTTTAATGCCTTTCAGCTTAACTTCATATGCTGTTAGCTTATCCTGTAAATTCTCCAATTTCATGAAGTTATTATCAGACAAATTCATACTTTCAAGTTCTTTTTGTTTCTCTTCTATCAAGGTGCTCATTTCTTCTTCTTGAGGCTTGAAGAAGTCAACCAGCAGTTTCATATAACTGAAACTTGTCTGTATATTAATTGCTTGCCATTTGGCCAAAAGCTCAGGGTAGGTGTTTCCATAACTGGGCATACATCTAACCCTGAGACATCTAGGAATAACCTGATGATGTAGGCAGGCTTCCATATGGAAACGTTGCCATTGCAATCTCTTTAGCTTAAAGGCCGCATTTTCAACTGTTTTAAAAATAGACTCAAAGTTTAGGTCAACCTTTTCAGTTTCCACAACTGAAAACTCAGTTGTTGCAAGATTCAACTGAATCAGTGGATTAATCGTGCCAGACATAAAGCCTGTCGCTAACTTCTTTCTTTCCATGTCAATTAAATCTAGAGACATTGCGTGGAAAAGGCAGTAAAAAAGTAGTGACTCAATACAAACTGCTGTATGACATCCACATGATTTAAAGCTGTGGAATTACAACACCACTTGTCTTTTACAACAGCAAAGCTCTATATTTCATATATTGTGGATTCAACATGGTAAAAGACTGTTATTGAAACTGTTGTTTTGAAGCTGTCTTTCTGCCATATTGGTTGTTTAGCAAGTTTTGAATACTCAGATGAAATACTAATACCTGTGGTGCAACACTCTTCCAATATTTACATTGTTTTTTTGTTCTGCTGAGCATTATTTAGTGGAATTCACTTCTTTTTCTGGATGTAGCTGAGATAGTGCTCAGGAGTTCCCTCACAGCAGTGAAAATGGTTAGGTTTGTGTAGTTACAGTCTGTCTTTGTGCAGATGTGTTGAGACTTCTGTTGCATAGGCAGCAACTTGCCTTTTGTAGATACTACTCATGAGCAGGTGATGGCCTGTGCACCAATCAGTGACTCCCACTTATTAATTTCATCCAGAGCAGCTGTGTTGTCTTTCCATCTGCCAATGCCATAACAACACAGTGCTATAATTATGGCCTTCATGTGTGCCTTGCCCCTTTTCCTTTCCTGTGTGGAAGACATTATGGATGTGTAGGGGCTACAGTTTCACAGACAGCAGGTGGGAATACCTATTAGGAGAGGACATGTGGAGACAGCCCAGCAACATGGGGAACAAAGCTCCCGAATTGGGTACTGATTGTAAGTCAGTAGTGCTGTTATATACATAGAGGATTGCTAGTTTAATAGGGCTCATCTGGACATGCATTTTCTGAGTGACTTCATGTCTGACAGTGATATGTCTCTGACATACCTCTCATATGTCCTGATGTCCACAGACTGCCCAGGGGTTCACCTGGTATGTTTAGTCTGTTCCTCAGGCAACATCTGTTTTTGTAGAAGTAGAATAATGTGAGGATTACAGTCAGAGTAACTGATGACATTCATTGGTGTTTCAGACATTATATCATTTAGGGATGTTATGTTACAACAAAGTCTGTGACACTGTTATCTGTTTCAGTTTGCAACACCATTATGTGAGATATGTCCCTCTTTCTGTCCCCCTCTCCCCCAAGCATGTCATACTTTGCCAGATGTTTTTTTCTTCACCTTGGTTGTTCTGTATCTCCCCTCCCCACTTCCTCTCCTCTCCCCCTCTACCTAATTGACCTTTCCATTCTATCGGAAGACATCCATTCATTTGCCTTTTCTGGTCTGTACCTCCCCCTGGCCTTATATCCCTCCCTTCCTTACCTCATATCCTTTCTGAACCTATCAAATAAACCCTCTCCCTTGAGGTGCCATCTTTGATTCCTTGCCTCCACCTGGCTGCTGAGTGTCCCTGGAGCCCGGTGGTTACACCTATTGCAAGCGTGTGTTCTGTATTACTGTATTACCATTTTACTTGTATTTTGCCTTAATGAGTTGAAACTACTCTAGCACTGTTTAATGGTGTAACTGCTTTTTGCCTTTGAAAGTGCATGGACAGCAATTAAGATACTGTTTGTTTACACTGATACAATGTAATTGTTGCTACTTATATTTGTGCTCTCTGGTGCAACTTAAGTTACCTGAATTTCTGGTGTTTAGTAAATTGTTTATATCGATGCTTTTACAGTAATCCAAACAGATATCGTTAGTTTGCATAGCATTTTTTGCCTTAATTTAACTATTCGTTCTGACATTGTTTGTTTTTTTTTCACCCATGCATTTGCTAACTCATATCGCAAGTATGCTGGCATTACTCTCGCAGTAATGTGCCACTTGGTTATGCGTGGTCCACGTGGGAACTGCTTTATGCTTAACACCCATAGCTATTCATTGCCATATGTGTTACCTTATTTTATAGTGAACCTCAAGTCAAACTTGGGCTTTTTAATTAGAGACTGCCTTGCACAAATGCTTTATCTCTTCAGTCTCAGAAGTGAATTTCACAGCATTTTAGACTGTCTGTTCACTCACGCTAACTAGTTAGGTGGTCTTGGGCCTTAGCATATTTACAGTGTACCTCAAGTCAAACTTAGGCTTTTTATTTAGAGACTGCCTTGCATAAACGCTTTATTTCTCCATTCTCGCCAGTGAATTTCACAACGTTTTAGACTGTCTGTTCACTCTCGCTAACTAGTTAGCCGGTCTTAGCATCACTCAAATGTAAGCTATTCTCCCAGCCTACTTTTTATTCCTCATTAGCCTCTGCATTATTTAATTGATGATATGTGACTATTCGATAGCCTATATCCTTCAACAGGGTTTATTGGGAAGGTGGTGTATTAATTGGGAAGGGTTATAAATTTTACTAGGAGTGCCCTCTTCTCCCTAAGTGTTCTTGGGTTGCGAATGACATAATAGTGGGCCTGTGGTACGTAGCACATTACTGACTTGAGCTTGTAAACACCTTAACTGCTTTTCTTTAGCTTGTAACTGCCTTAGCTATTTTCTACTGTATGTTAAGAATCTACCTGAGCCAGCTTAAGAGCCTATTTGCTTATTATCACTGGATTAGAACTCTTGCATACTAATGTGTGTCTGTCCTTATCTGTTGCAATGTTCTCTGCTTAGCACTTATTTGTAGTTTATTTTTTACCTGGCTTAACTGTGCTACATGGTTTATTTATGACTTTGTCTTGTTTCTCCCTTGTCTACCCAGCCTAGCAAGCTGCCTGTCCTGCATTAGGGATAGAACCTGTCCTATCTGATGACCAGGATTCCTTCTAAACAATAGCACCTGCTGCCTTTTCCTACAATAAGGAATAGAGGCCATCCTCTGAATCCATCCCCTCAAGAAAGGAAGAAAGTATGTTAGCTGCTTTATGGACAGTATATTTGTCTAAACACTAGGTCTATTTAAAATCCCTACCTTTCCAGGATAGTCAGCATCCATATTCTTTTCTACTTCTTACCTCCCCCCTACCCCTCTTGTAGCCTTTACTTGGCTTCCATATTTGCCTCTCCTACTACTAGATTACTTCTTTCCTTCCAGTAGCTATTGTTGTACTACAGGTTTTACCCACTAGATGGGACCCTCTTCCCTATAAATCTATCCTACTCCCTCATGTTTGAAATTCTCAGTAAACTAGTTTTATCTACTGATTTCATTAAACCTAACTGCTTATTTCATTAAAAGTAACTGTTGTATACTTTACTTATCTCTGCCTAGATCTACTTTAAGCTTCCATTTTTCACCTTTATCCTCCTATTGACCCGACCTATTCAGACTATCTCTATATCTATCACCTCTTTCACCTGCCTGCACCTTAACTTACCACTAGCAGCCAGCATTTCCACTGATTGTTTTTCACAGGCTGGTTTTTCCTCCTTACTTGGCTCTTCCCACTCCATTCACCCTGCAGCCTCACTCCACTCCCCTACCCTACTGGTTAAGGTGCTTGTCTTATAAACACAAGGTGCAGGGTTTGAGTCTCACAAGGGATAATTGGTTAGGCTTAAAAAATGGCTCCCAAGGGCAGTTGGCCTAGTACTAACCTCTGAACCTATGAAATCTCACCCACCCCTAGTACACCTAGCCTTATACCTCTCTAACCACTCCCACTTCCCTATCAGCCAATCACATTCCACCCCTCTTCAACTTCTTCTGTCTACCTCACCATGCCTCCACTATATTCGTACAATCTCACCTCATCACTTCCCACTCTCCACCTCTTCAGCACCATGCCTATTTCACCCATATCTCCTTACCTTATACCCCTACTTCTGTTTTCAATTCTCCCTTTCCTTTTCCTTCCATATATCTTAACTGCCTATGAACATCTTCACTGCTCTAACTTCCACAAGTCCTCAAAACAAACATCCCTTCCTGATCTATCACCTACCCTGAAACACATAAACATAACATATACAACCAACTATTTCCTCCCAAGATATCTTAGAATCACCCATATTACCTACAAACACTACCAAGTCAAGAAACCACAAACCTTACCAAATCTTACTCTAATTCACACCTGCAGATTACACCTTCACCTCCTTAGAGATTGTGACATTCATCCCAACCCTGGCCCTACCAGCAACACTACTACTTATACAACCAGTCCTTCATTCTCATCCCTACACATCCCTACACAGCTTCCTAACTCCCTGTTCTTAGCTCACTTAAATATACATAGCATTAACAATAAAATAACTCAGCTTCATGCCCTACTTGAGTTACACAACTTTGACATTTTATGTCTTACAGAGACATGGCTAAAACCACACACACACAGGACTTTGAAGTCAGCCCTCCTGAATATAGTATTTTAAGAGTGGATCGCCCTAACAAGAACGGAGGGGGCATAGCTTTAATATATAAAACAGGGCTCAAACTTACACTGTTAGACACTTGTCTTCCATCAGATAACAACTCTGAAATTCTTTTCGCCAAACTACAACTAAATACTTGTAAGTCCATCTATATTCTATGCTCTTATCTTCCTCCAGGTAATAACATCAACCCCCTTGAAAATATCTTCAGCTGGTTGTCCACTAACTATCCTCAAGAAACCATTGTCCTAGGTGACTTTAATATTGACTGGAATACCTGGAATACTGATATCCCTTCTAACCACATAAACCTACATGGCTTCTCTCAAATCGTTTCCTCACCCATTCGCATCCATAAACCCAGCAACAAAGAATCCATCCTTGATTGGATACTTATAAATACTCTCTCCCCTAACTACATGGTAGGCATCCTCCCCAAAGACATAAGTGATCACTCTTTAACTTATTTAATTTGACAAAAGACCAGTTCACCCAGACCTATAACCTTCAAAACAACTCACTCCAATAAACATTTTAACCCTGAACATTTCCAAAAGGAACTAAGTCTATGCAACTGGTCACCCTTAAAACACTTTCAACTCAAGGAAGCAGTGGCCTATTTCAATTCTAAGTTCCTTGAAATCCTCAACTTCCATGCCCCTTCCCATATCCTTAGGAATAGGACCAAAATTGCACCATGGCTTACAAAAGAAACTAAATATAAAATGCTGCTGAGAAACAAATTATGGTCAAGATGGCATGCTTCTAAGGACCCATCTGATCATATAAAATTTAAACAGCTTAGAAACTCTACTAAAGCATCTATACTATTAGACAAAAAAAAAAATATTCTTTCAACTCCAGCAAAACAACCACCAAAGCCCAAAGAAATTCTGGTCAGGGATCAATACACTCCTTCATCCAGGCAGCTCTAAGACACCCACCCCTTCTGGTATCACCCAAGACACTCCCAAACAAATTGCTGACTCCTTCAACAACTTCTTTACTGAAGCTATCCAGTCTCTTGCCAACTCACTACCTCCTGTATCCACTAATCTTCTCCACCCACTTAACAATTCCAACCTGTCCCTACATCCCTCATCTATACCCTACTACAAAAACTGAAACCCTCTACTCCCTCAGCAAACCTTCTACCTGCTCAGTATCTTCAAATTGCAGCCAAAGTTATTGCTTACCCTATCTCAATCCTAATTAACAAAACCATAAAAGAAGGTATCATCTCGTCCATCTGGAAAATCTCACATATTATCCCCCTTCATAAGGGTGGCAACTCAACAGAACTTTCCAGCTTTCGTCCAATTGACCTACTCTCTCCCTTAACTAAAATCATGGAAAAATGCATCCACCACCAACTCCTTGACCACCTTCTCCTAAATGGCCTATTAGCTCGCTCTCAGCATGGCTTTCATCCCCTCCATAGCACTACTACTGCCCTCCTTTCCTTTACTGATCACATCAACAAAAACCGTAACAATAACATCCTCTCATCTGCTGTCTTTGTTGATCTTTCCAAATCATTCAACATAGTTAATCATCATATACTTTTGAATCTTCTGAAATCCCTCTCACTTGGCACTCAAGCACTACAGTGGTTCAAGTCTTACTTAGATAATAGGAAACAGGCAGTGCTCTGGGAAAACACTCTATCCACCCCTCTTCCTGTCTCCCTTGGTGTGCCCCAAGGATCTATTTTAGACCTTCTTCTATTCTCCATCTTTATCAATGATCTTGCTACTAGTATCCCCCAAGCTGTAACCATACAATATGCTGATGATTCCACTTTAATCTCCTCAGAAACAAGCCCATCTGAACTACAGACCCTCAACCAAAATGTCTTTGAGCTTTTAGAAGAGTGTTTTTTACAGCGATGTCTCCTCCTCAACCCTAAAAAGACTAAACTACTGCTATTTACTCCAACACAAAAATCTACCCCACTTCACTTCTCTATAAAATCCAAAAACGGCACAGTCATATCTACTGACACAACAACCAAACTTTTAGGGGTTACTATTGACCACAGTCTTAACTATGATACTCATATCAATACCACAATAAAATCGGTAAACCAAAAACTTGGCTCCCTCTACAAAATCAAGCCCTTCCTCACTCCTACAGCCAGAACTACCATTGCCCACACCCACCTTATCTCTACTCTCTTCTATGCCTCACCTATATATACTAATCTCTCTAACACTAACCTCAACAAGTTGACAATCTCCTATAACAGTATAGCCAGATTTGCTACCAGCTCCCCATTTAGAACACACCACTGCCTAAATTTAAAACAACTCGGTTGGCTTGAAATGCACAATCAGTTTTTATTTCAGCAACTAATTATTTCCCAAAAAATCCTTTATTATCCAGATAAAACACCAGTTCTTACAAATCTCATGAGTCCATATAAAAATCTTTCTAACCTTCGTTCATCTAATAAACTATTAGTATCTGCACATAAATCCAACAATAAAGCTCTCTTATACAGTGGGGAAAAGCTGGAACCTACTTCCTGGTGACCTCACTTGTATTTCCTCTACTTCACTTTATAAAAAGAAACAAACTTTATCTTACTAGCCACTGGCTCTGTCCCTGTAGCAACCCTGACTAATACTTTCTCCTCCTGTTTCATCATCATGTCACTTTTCCTAAGCTATTCCACCTTATATTATTGACACTTTAAAGGTCACTACCTGAAAGTTGGACTTAGTTTACCCAACTAGACTTAACAGACATCCCTCCTACTTCCTGCTCTACTTGACGCACAACTTCCACTTTACTACTCTCTCCTATTCCTGATTTTATTCTCTTCTATAACTTGTCACTTTTCCAACTCCTTACTTAGACTCTATTCTAGGAATTTCTCTCTTCCTTCTTGATACTTTCCCTCTATGAAAAAAACCCTCAAACTTGAAAATAGGGGATGTGGTGTATTTTATCTGTATTTTATCTTAACTAAACTTTAATGTATCTGTAACTGAAGTTTAATGCTTTGTAACTGTAATTTGATGTTGAATTTTGTCTGTTCTTTGTGGAGTTTTTCTTCCTGGGCCTCTACTGAAAATGGACATATATCCAGCTAGACTAGCCCGAACCACAAATGTTAAATAAAATAAAATAAATAAATAAATGTCTTGCAGTGAGAGGGTCAGATGTATGTGATATCGAACTGTCACCAAATAGTATAAACACTCGGCACAAACACTAAGAACCTAGAGTGGACACGGTTGCAATAAAAGGCCGTCTTCCTCAAAATCACAACACCTCCAATAACTCCTCCAGTATCTGCAGGGTTCATACGCCAGTACTTCAACCAAAGTAATCCAATAATATCTTTTATTAGACACAGACAGATGTACACCAAAATAATAGTAAAAAACACGATATAAACTGGGTAATAAATGAAATAAATAAAATAAAATAGAATACAATCAATAATGCGATTTAGCACTTTCGTCTCCCACTGGAGACCTATTCAGAATCAGTTCAAATAGTTGATTTACTCCTTGTATACTACCATAGTTCAAATTAATGAACTAGTAAAATACCAAGTAATTAGTATGTGATATCATTATTTATTGACTGCACTGATGGTATCATCCCATTGACTTAGCAGAGTTCTGGAAGTTGTATGCAGCAGTGGCCATGAATATGGTCTCACACCCCGGACACTCTGTGCAAATCTGTACATATGAGAGTTATGTATGTCTGGCCATTGTGAAGCAACTGCCAAGATTGTGTAGCAGTGCTATGTGTAGATGTTTGGCTGGGTAGGGACAACAGCGGATTTGAGTGTCACAGATCCTTTTTCTATCTGATTGTGCATGCTGCTACTGCTGCTGGTGGTCAATCATGTGTGTATGTTTGTAGGGGAGGACTGAGAAAGGTTCTATAACACCTCAGGATTTGCAGTACACTGTGAGTTGGGCCAGTATCTGTCATGTATTGTGTGATTTGGAAACAGGATATGTTCATTCAGTTGTGCTACTCTACAGTTCATTTGGGGTACTGGTATGTTGCTGTGACTGTGGTGCAAATGGCTGTGGCTGGACATTTATGCACCACTATCTGCTTTTCCCTACAGTTCCATCCATATAGTGCATGATATATTTGGATATACACAGGTAATTAGACAGAGCTGATTTGGGTTAGTGTTGTGTTAGTCTTACTGTGGTTCATAAGGTGCTGGATGACATGGTTGGTGGCTGTCATGGGTTTTTCCATTGTTTTACATGACTGCAGTCATACTTCTCAACTGTCCAAATGTCTAGACACTGTCCTGATGTGTGGCTCATATGTTTTTTCTGGTGGCCACAACAGTTGTAGGTTTCTGAGAAATCACTGGGATGATGTGGACATTGACATCAGTAAATTTTGACATTAATTTGTGTTTCAGACCTGGAATCTGTCTGGCATTGTATGTTAAAGCACACTATGCCACTCTAGCAGACTTCTACGCATATGACAGTCATATTTCAAAACTGTCACTATTATTTGCCCTTTATTTCCCCCATTTGTCAGGCTTTTTGCAGATTTATTGCAGTAAGAGGTTGGTTATCTGTCTATATATCTATGTATGAATATATATATATATATATATATATATATATATATATATATATATATATATATATATATATATATATATATATATAGTTATATAAAGATATATAGATATATATATATAGATATATATATATATATATAGATATATATATATATATATATATATATATATATATATATATATATATATATATATATATGTATGGGTCTACCTGACATTGCCGACACTCCAGAATGCCAACAACCATATGGCCAACACAATATGATCGACAGTCAGAATGCTGACAATGCGGAACTGGCATCTCACTATAGTGTGGAATGGGAAGATTTCCATTCCTGCACTGTAGTGCGATCTCGGAGTTGGTATATTAAAGTTACAGGGGCTGTGAGGGTAAGAGCCCCCCACAGAGGGTGCAGGGGGTGTAGGCCCCCTGCTATCAATTGAAAGTAAATGTTGCTTTCCTTTTACATGGTCCACTTACAATGTCAAGATTTCAGATGTCAGTCATATGGTGTCAGCCATATGGTTGTCGGCATTCTGAAATTTCGGCATTGTGAAGTAGACCCATATATTGGTATGTATATATACGTATATATGGGGTCTACTTTATGTGCTCGAAACCCAAAAAACCCGAATCCAAATAGCATGACACTTAAAGAGCAAACCGTGAATACTTCGAATGTACTAAAGCACAAAATTTAAAACCTCTAACCGTCATAGTCGGCCAACCCACCACCCACAGCACACTACCTACTCAAACACAATAACAAAAACACATACATACACTAACCAAAACCCTACTTCTAACCCTAAATTAAAGCACCAAAACCCTACTGCTAACCCTGCACTAAACTCCACATACACAACTATCTATGCACTATCCTTAACCACTCCCTAACCCTAAGGTCCATAACTACCACACACTTCCCCTACTGAGCTATACCCAAACAAACTAAATATTCCACACACATACACTTAACAAAACCCTACACTAAACCTTACATACATTACCTACACAAAACTTTACATACACTACCTACCTATGCACTTACCTTAACCCCTCCCGAACCCTAAGGTCTGTAACTATGGCACACTTACCTTATGGAGCTATACCACAGACGGGACAACTATGAAAATTTAATATTTCCACTTTCACGGTTTTGTTCATTCAACATATTCGCGGTTCGCTCTAATCCCCCCCCCTATGTTGAATGACTGTTGTGCATGATATGTTTGTAAAACATTGCAAATGTCTACAGCTCAGATGGTGTAGAGGTATGTTGCTGTGTACAGTGTCTTGGGTTCCAGACTAGGAAGTGATTCTTTTTTTTTTCATTAATGTTAAATGACCAGAATGAATGATATGTTTGTAAAAGCATTATGGACTCCCACAGTTTAAATGGTGTAGTAGTACTTTGCTTTGATTGTAGTGCACAGCATCCTGGGCTTGAGACTTGGCTGGGCTGATAATCTTGTTGCTGGGCAGAACAAGGGCTGATGGAGACAGAGTGATAAAGGCACTTTTATGCAGTTGTAAGCAGGTTTGAGCAGTTTTGCCCAGTGCTAAGCATTGCTGAGAGACAGTTAAATAACCGTCTTAACTTCACTTAGCACTGTGTACTCCTGCTTACACCCATGCTATTTTTTTTTTTAAAAAGAAAAAAAGGTGATAGAAAAGTGGTGAAATTGGGGCAACCAGAAGGTAAAACATTATGATAAACAGCTAGGGATGTGCAGGATAGGTGTAGGAAAGGTCCATAGCTTGACATGTCTTTGGCAGCAACAGATGTGAATTACATGTGTAGAATTTGGAATTTATAGCTTCACACCCCACAGTGAGGGGAGTTGGTGACAGACATTTGCAAAGTAATCTGCAGGTTGATTGATTAGTTTCACTGTACATGGGGGCAAAATGTAGAGCTATGCATGGGGCAGTGTTTTTTTTTTTTTTGTGGGACAGATGCCTTTTTTTAAGGTGAGAGTGGGATGTTGGGGAAAGGCGGTAGGCATAATTGGGGAGATAGGTTGGGTGAGATAGATTGCATTTGCAGACAGCCAAGATAGACAAGACAGGAGCAGTATATAAAAAATGAGGGGGATAAATACCTTTGATGGGGAGGGTGCTTGGGCATCCAAAGAGCATGATCCCCCTAATGGATACAGTGGGACTGAGGTTCCCATCCATGGGCAGTCACCACTGCTCTTCATGGCCATAAAGGTGGCGGTGCTGGGGGGTGTACAGGAGTGGTGGCCTGCCACTTGAGGTGTACCAGGCATAGGTTGCATTTGCAGACAGACAAGACAGCAGGCAGGGGCAGTATATAACAAATGAGGGGGATAAACACCTTTGATGGGGAGGATGCTTGGGCATCTGAAGAGCATGAGCCCCCTAATGGATACAGTGGGACTGAGGTCCCCACCCATGGGCAGTCACCACTGCTCTTCATGGCCATAAAGGTGGTGACACTGGGGTGGTATACAGGGGTGGTGGCCTGCCATGTGAGGTGTACCAGGCAGCCCTCAGTCTGGTGCAGCTGCCCACCCAACTCAGCTCGGATGGCGCTGTGCAACAAACCCCAGATCTGACCGCAGGTGGCAGGCTCCTGTCTGCTCCCGCTCTAGTGGGGGGATGAGTCCCACCCCTTGAGGCAGTTCCACCTGAAGGTGGTGCAGAAACAGCAGACGAGGAAGTCCAGGGTTGGGCTCCAGAAGTGCTGGGGCCTGGTGCCACAGCCAGATGAGGTTGGACAGGCAGCTCCACCAGGATCTGCCTTCCCAAATGTGCTATGGTGTTGAGGTTTTAAAAAATCTGTTGGCTAGTCATGAACAACACATTTCCAGATTAGTTATAACAGCATGCATGGGTGTTCCAATTATCCCCATAAAACAGATTTGAAACAGTTGCATAGTAAAACAAACTCATGCATAAATGGAACAACAGAATGCATCATAACAGCATACCAGTAATATTGACGGCAACAGGCCACCAACAAAGGTATTTGAACAAGGTATATTAACATGCAACCAATCAAATATATGAACAATAATAGAAAACAAGTCCCAACATTAGGTTTGTAGTAAAACATAACCATAGTATATGCATTATTGTATTGATCCAGATGAGGGTGGGGGGACAAATGTCCATTAACAACTGTTGATGCTTCTATTTGCCACAATAGTACTGCTAAATACTCTATGTGTCTGCCCCGCAATACTCTTTACATCTTCCTATGGACCATAGCTTCTGTAGCACAAACATGCCTATTAAACTGTCAGCCTGGAATGGTATGGGGCAAACTGTGACAACTCTGGGTACATGACTAGATAGGACTCATACATGTCAGGGTTAAAGATCTGGCACAGGAGGGGTACCCTGAAGTGCTGCTATGTGAATGTGCTACTGGCATACTTCAACTGGTTTCCTATCTGTGTCCAGGGTTATTGGCAGCAGTGACCACTAGCCATGACAGGGTGACACTTGTGAGACATGTATCAGGAAGAGTACATGTTGTATGTACCTGTTCTACTGTCATTGCAGGCATGTGGTGGGACAGTTGTACACAGTTTAGTAGTATACCCTTTATACAGCTACTACCAACATTTCCTTGCCTGTACAACCTGTGAACAAAATATCTGTTAACACTACCTGACTGTTTTTACATTTATTCCTGATTCCTTGTGTGTCGATATGCACACATCGTAATACCACTCCCTGAATTCGAACCATGTCTGGGTGTGCAAAACTAAGCTATTTCGCATCACACTGAGCTACTAGAGAACTACTGCTTCTTGTTTAACTGGTTTCTGCCTAATAGTTTCTTGGTTAGACAGTCTGAACGTATAATCCTGTCATGCATGCATGACAGATAGTTATTGTACTGTGCATTAATCCTTTGGATTACTACAATCTGGAAAGCAAAGGTTAACACAAGGCATTGCTGGATGGAACACACTTGGAAACTTTACACATTACTATTCAAGGTTCAGAGCTTACTGCAGTATATCTTTCACATTTCAGTTATATCTTGTTTTACAGCTCCAACATCTACAATTTTTCTTAACAGCTGGTTCACAGAACAACTTAAATTAATGTATACTTTCACAGCCACATTTGCTGTGAAGAACCTCTATACATTCTATATGTCTACAACAGCATACCAGAATAAACACAACAGTTTTTTGTAGGGATCTTTATTGCACATCAATATTAGTTGGTCATACTTTATTTATTCAGTTCACACAGTAGCAGTATACCTACTAGCAGTAAGCAATGTACTCCTTCTTAGCTATTTGAAAAATATACTGCAAAATAGATTTGTACTCACCAGCCTCTCGGGCCAGCCTCAGCAGTCTGTAAGCATGGGCTTCTACATTCATAGCCCTGTCTGCCACAGCTGTAGGGGAGAAAAACAAACATTATGCATACCTGTATATCACATTTTCAGGCTAGTATTTGCCACAAACTACTTTATAGTGATACTTACTCACTACTGGAGCATTCCATGCCTGTGCATCTTGGATACACTAGGCCAAGAGTGCCCACTTCCTCCACTTTAGGTTAGCATAGTGGTGCCATACCTGCTCTCCAGTCTGGCGTATCCAGTAGGACTGGTAGGATCACATGCAAGGCAGTCTCAGGCCTCCGTTTTGTATTGTAAGCCTTGGTACTGTCCCTGCAGAAGTCTCTCATCATGGTTTTCTACAAGGAGTCCAGCCATGACCCTGGACTACTGAATGCTCCAACACTGCGCCCAAATGTGTGCTCACACTCCAAAGCCAGACATGTTCCTGCAGAGATCAAACTAAACAGGTTATGGCTGTATTACCACCTGCATGGTTTAAATAAGGCCATATTCCCACCCTTTACTGTCATTGGACCATTTTGAAAATGCTGAGCACACCTTAGCAGCATGCAAATCTGCTAAGCTGAGTTGAACAGTGCTTAAAGGGATAATTGGTGAGCACTACTTAACAGTGAGCAAATCTGCTTAGCTGAGCTACCTGTTGCTTAGCAATTACGTCTAAGCAATGCTTAAACCTGGTAAGCATAGCTGAGCAACGCTGACCATTGCACACTTTTGATTAAAAAAAAAACTATCAGATTAATGACTTCATTTAGTATGTGTATATGATTAACTTTACATGACATCCCTCTATGTGTTTTCATTACATTAGCAAGGGGTGTGACTATACTGTATGAGACACTTGTATATATGTGGGTGATTTCACATGTTATATGCACTCACACTTTGATTTTACACCAGCTACACTACCCTGGTTGACAAAAAAACAGTTACTACATAATTAAAGTTGAAAACAATAATTATAACACTGCTTTCCCATATAAAAATAACCTGCCTATATTAGTACTCGAACTGTGAATGCCTGCATTTAAAGCCAAGACTCTAACTACTACACTATCTCAGTTTAGGAACTTCAGCTGTAATTTTTTATTTATCTCCTATGGGATGCTTAAGCATTGCTAAGCAGAGGGCCATGATGCGCACACCCACTTAGCTACGCTTAAACATTCCTTATCATGTAAAAAAAAGATTTATTATATTATTAGCACATTATTATGTTATATTGTGAGTATTGTGGTTTACTTACAAGTCATTGAGAACTGTAGTCCAGAAATAATGGCAAACATTTCACTTTCAGACGTCTAGCCTTTGGAAATTCATGGTAATGCATACCCTGTTTTCTGTCTCAACTTTCTAAGTTTGTAAGGGCAATATTTATGAAATGCCCCTTTTTTAGGGCTTTGTCTCCCTACTATTTGTGCCTTTGTCCACATGGACTGCTATCAGGGAGTAATGACATACATTTGACTTTCAGACTTCTATCCTTCAGAAATTCATGCTAATGCATGAACTGTTTTCTATCACCTTTCTATGTTTGTGAGGGCAATATTTAAGAAGTGTCCCTATTTTTAGGGCTTTTCCCCCATTATTTGTACCTTTGTCCACAGTTCCTGCTTTAACAGGTTGTGAGGTATCATACAGCACTTTTACAATGCAGGCGGTGTGTCACAGAACCTGTCACACACCCCCTCCATTGCTTGCCTACTCCCCTATATATTTCAGTGTCCGCGGACACTGAAATATCATTTATTTCATTTCAGTGTCTGCAGACACTGAAATACTGGCATAATATTAGAGAAATTCTGTAATACTATGCCACATTTGTTTTAAAAAAATGCCATACAGCACTTTCTGAGTGCTGGGAGCATGTTAACTGTGCAAGCAGTTCTAGAACACACCCCCTGCCCTTGTTCACTGCTTGTGTCCTTACAGCCCTTATCAGTAGCGTGCCATCATAAATATGCAAGGTGCGCTGCTGTTAGGGTTGTACAGACATGGACATGGTTCACTCTGTGCAGGAATAGCACTGTTTCTGCACAGAGTTTATTGAATCCGAGGGAATTTTTCTCTTTGATATTGTATTATTTCCCCAGCTATTGTTTAACTGTTTGTATTTACAATCCATGTATCCAACAGACATTAATAAAAGTGTATAGTTTTTTTGAATCTCTAAAGTCACTGAACAAAACATGCCTTCTTCATTACTAAATGTATTCAGGATTTTAGGTAGAGGCAGAGATTTTTTTTCCATAAAATAGCAACCCCTCTTCTCTTCTGTTTATAATGAGAGCTAGTCAATATAGAACAGTGATTAGTGCAAGTCTGTCCAAATCTTCTTTTATTAAACATGTTTCCTGTAAAAAGATAACTTGGGAAAGAAATATTTAAAAAATTTGCATAAACTACCACTTTTACAACCATTATTTCAAGTTGGCCATACTATCGAAATAGGAAAAATAAATAAGCATTACTTATAATACTCTCATATATTTGTAAATAATATGGTACTGAAAAACTGTTATTATATCTAGTTCATAGGTTAATAGGTAGGTATAAAACTATCTGCCCAAGGGCATTTATAAGCCTAGCCAGAGTGTGCCAGCTTTCACCACCCCATTGATTAATTAACTGTGCCTCTGTCAAACAGAGCCAATGAAGTGATCCCAGGGGTGTATCTTCTGTTACCTATCCACTCAAGGTTTCTCTTGAAGAGTGTTAGTGAGGGTCTCTGCCTAATGTACTTAGGATTTTTGTTCCAAAGCATGGGGAGTCTCTTTGACAGGAATCTATCCCTCCAGCATGTTCTATTTATTGTTGTGGCAATGTTTATCTCACTAGAGAGCGTGGCTCGCAGTGACTTGGATTTCTTTAGGTGGAGCATGTCCATCAATTCTGAGCTTGACATGGCTTTGTAAGTCTGGCAGAGATCACCCTTGAGTAAGCGATATGCTACTGAGTACAGCCAAAGTTTTTTCAGTTGGGCTGCATAGGACATATGTTTCAGGCCAGTAATCCTCTTGGTGAGGTACTTTTGTGGTCTTTCCAGCTGTTGGAAGTGTCTTGTGAGGTACATCCCAAATGGGCCATTGTACTCTATGATGGGTCTGATGAGTGACAAGTAGAGGGGCACTATAACCTCTTTATTTCTAGATGCAAACCCTTTAGTAATTAGATGGGCTTCATAGAAGGATTTCCTAACTACTTTGGCAATATGATTGTCAAAGGAGAGATTACTATCTACCTGGGTCATCAGATCTCTCATTACCTCTTCTGTATTAAGGGGGCTGCCACCTATGTGGTAATTTGTGGGTGTTTTTTTTCCAAAAATGGGATGACTATGCATTTTTTGGCATTTAGCTTGAGGTCATGACTTTGACACCAGGTGTCCATCTCAGTACGGCCCTTTTGGAGGATGTCCGTGTCAGCTGGAGAGTCAGTTATGGCTCCTAGTTTACAGTCACTGTTGAACTTGTTTAGCCATAGTCCTCCTGTGTTTACCTGTACATCTGAGAATTATATGATGAACAGTAGGGGTCCCAGGACCAAGCCTTGCAGGGCACCACTTGTGACTGCTATAGAGTTGGACCTGGAGCCCGCTATTCTTACCATGTGAGTTCTGTCTCTAAGCCAGTTGGCAACCCATCTCATGACATAGGGGTTTATGTTCAGGCTGGTGAGTTTTTCTGTAATACCCGAGTGGAGAATGGTGTCAAAAGCCTTGGTGAGGTCAAGGTAGGCTGTGTGAACCACCTTTCCTTCATCTATGGCCTTGATGAATGTCATGAAGAAGTCAACCAGGTTTAGTAGGCATGATCTGCCCTTAACAAAGCCAAACTGGGTCGGGTCAAGTGTTTGGAGGTTCCCAATGTCTTTGTTAAGGACTTCCATGATGATGCGCTCCATAGCCTTGCAGACTAGGCTAGTCAGGCTTATGAGGCAATAGTTACCAGGTTCAGTTGTGGCCCCTCCTTTGTGGAGTGGAATAACTGTTGTTGTGTACCATTCTGTGGGCACATAGCCTGTGGAGAGGCTGAGGTTGAACGGCGTGTTTAGGTGGGGGGGTTATTTTGTTCTGTAGTTCGTGCAAGATGCAGCCTGGGACACAATCTGGCCCCACTGGTGCTGTGTTTTTGGCTTTTGAAAGGGCTGTTTTCACCTGTGCGTCGGTGATTTCTGGGACACTACACTTTTCCGGTACTGTTGTGGACCCTTTGGGGGGGTGAAGTTTGCACTGAATCTATCTGCCAGGATGTTGGCAATATCAGTTGGATATTTTGTGCTATTTTGCACTAGCTCAGTGCATATCTACGAGTTGCCAATTCGATTCTTAACATAGCTAAAGAAGGCTTTGTGGTTATCTTTTGAATCCTTGGCTATTTTTCTTTCGAAGTTAGCCTTGGATGATTTTATGAGGGACCTTAGTTTCTTACTGATATTGATCACGGATGTCTTTCCTTCTTGGGAGTTGCTTATTTTCTGAACTAGTTTCCTCCTTCTATTGTATAGCCTGTTTATGGCAGGGGTCCACCAGACTGGTTTCCTTCTTTTATAGGAGTAAGTCTTGGTTTTGCTAGGGATGGCATGATCCATGCATCCTTGTAGGTGCTCATAGAGTGCATTTGTAAAGGTTTCTGCATCTTGGGCAGTATTATCCTTTAGCATGGGGGCTGTGAAACTTACCACCTCTGTCTTAAGTAAGGTGAAGTTTGCTTTAGAAACATTTTTTTTACTGTGGTTTTCTTAGTTGGGGGTGGTGGTGGGGTGTGGACATCCAGAGTGATTATTTTATGGTCTGATCTAACCAGTGATGGGTTGACCTCTGGTGTAGAACACCTGTCACCCATGTTAGTGATGACCAGGTCCAATATGTTTTCACATCTAGTAGGGGAGTTTACCAGCTGATCCAGGGCATTTGAATTGATGAATTCCAGGAAGTGCTGGGCCTTGCATTTTGTACTTGAGTAGTTTTCCCAGTTAATGGTAGGATAATTGAAATCTCCCAATATAAGGGTGTCCAGTAGGACCTTCATGTTTTCCAGTGTCTCCAGAAAGGTGGAGTGGTGCTCCTGGGTCATGGAGGGTGATCTGTAGCAGGCCACAGTTTGCATTGCAGATTTGCCCAATATTAGTTGCATATGGATGATCTCAGAGGTATCATGCTGTGCCACTAACCTGGAGGTGTAGTTATCCTTGATGAACATGGATACACGCCCTCCTTTTGTGTTTCGGTCCATGTTCTGTGGCCGAAACGCGTGGTATGAGTTGTAGCCCGGTAGTGCTGGGGTGCTCTCTGGAGCCTTGAACCAGGTTTCAGTTACTGCACTGATGTTGACGTTCTCCATACTGAGGAGTGCTTTGAGTGCCTGCATTTTGAGATTTAAACTCCTGGCGTTGAGTAGCATAACCCTTAGTTTTTTGTTAATTGTGCTGTTTACGGAGGTGGGTTTAACTTTTGAGCCTTGCCTAAAAAAGGCACTATGGGGGTAGCAAGAGCCTTGGCCAGTATTCGAAAGTGAACTGCTTACTCATAGATATAAGGATAAGATAATTGAGATTGTTAACTGTAACTTTATCTGAAGAATAGAAAACATAAAAAAAACAATTAATTTGTAAACTACTGTACATGCACTGCTCTTTCCCATCTCTCCCCCATGGAGTTTAAAACTCTTGGATTGAATAGTAGTCCTATTCAAACACTACTGCCTACCCACAAATAAGTGTCTTGTATCATTCTACTGCTTCTAAAGTTATGATATATGAAAGGTCTAACTTATGTATCAACATTAAAAGGAGGTAGTATAACACATAATATTCAGATTATAAACACTCACTGGATTGCTATAAAATATATAAATTGCAAAGTATAGCAGATCTTGTAGTCATCTGTTTCTATTCTATTTATAAGAGCCCATATAGTATTATAATAAATCCAATCATTTCTTTCAGTTCTGAGGAAAAAAAAGAGATTAACACAAATAAAAGACAATACATATAACATAGATTGTAACAATCAGGCTATATTACTAATATACTACTATATATTATTGATAATGTGACTAGTTAACTACTTAAACTCAATTCAGACTAGTAGACTGTACATGCTTATATATTATGGCAGAGACATATGATATTTCAAAGAACAAATACACTTCTCTTAAAAAATCTTTGTTTGCAAGGACTTTTGTGACTTGCATATACAATTATCTTTTAAAATATAAATAGGATATCATAATCACTAGAACATATTATGAGATACAAAATAGTAAAAGAGCAACTGTGATTTCAAAAATAACGAATAATATGTTCCCAGAATTATATTTGTACTGAGGGATAACATATGGTTGGCAACACACCCACTACAGTCTTTTTAAGAGACATAAATTCCCAGCTTATCATAATGACTGTAATTTCATCTGAGTTTGTGATAAACATGCTATTACTTTCATATTAGTCCCTCCTTTACTATTCATCAGCTTTTTAGTTGACTTTCAGAGCATGAGCTTCTAATGTTGCCATGTATTTGAGCTCCTTACTTCTTGCTCAAAAAGCACATGCACACAGAAACCAACACAGATCATCACCACAACCATTGTCATAAACATATACATATCTATTGCCCAAATATGCAGAACAAGTCAACCAAGCAAGGGGCTGACATCAACAGACATAAACAAGATCATTCTCCCTTACTTAAATTAATAGAATGGAATGTAATTTGAATAATAAAATATCTTATGATTGAAGTTGAATTGAAGAAATGAATTCTATATTGTGTATAGTGCCACAGTAGTATAAAACATATTATATAACTTAAAGAGAGAAATACAGGTTTTACAAGTGTTAAAATACTAATTTTGAGGTAAATGTAACAGAAAGTGCAAGTTAATTAACACATTCTTACTATTTTGCACTTAATTTGTGTGTTAAAATCAAGTATAAAACAACATTTTATCCAGTATTTCTTAAACACACACACACAGACACACACACACACACACACACACACACACACACACACACACACACACACACACACACACAATGAACTCTGTATAAATTGTCTCCTGTGGGAAAAGGGTGGAAAGAAACATGCTATTAGAGCCTGCTCTGTGAGAGGGAAATACCACTGTCAGCAAACAACTTTCATTCATGTTACACTCAGCAAGAAGGCTGTATAAGTGGGTAAAATCAACCTGCTCCTGCTATTTAAGAACCTGTACTATAGCACGTCTTGTTATCATTTTAGTTTTTGTTATAGCTCTTTGGTATACTCTCTTCTCTCTCTCTTTCTTTCTCTTTCTTTTCTTTGTATATATATATATATATATATATATATATATATATATATATATATATATATATATATATATATATATATATATATATATATATATATATATATATATATATATATATATATATATATATATATATATATATATATATATATATATCCTAGCAGGGAAGGGGAAAACAAAAGAATAACTAACACATTTCAAAGTGAAACCCCAGTGTTAAAAAACAGAAATTGTCTTCACTACTGTATTTCTCCTCTCCTAGCCCTTCCCCAATGAATAAACTGGCATCAAACATCCCATATAAGACTATATAAGAAAGAAAAAGAGAAAAATAAATAAATAAAAAAGGTAGAAAAAATAGGGAAAAAAAAACAGCTTCATACACACTGCATACACCCACCCTTTTATCACTATATTAGTAAAGAAGCACTCATAAACAGCATAACAGTCTGTCTCTTAGAGAAAACACATTCAAATCTCATAGATACAACATCTCACGTATTACAATCAACCATGACACATGAATTAATAGTTAAAAAGACCATAAACATTCCATCCATTCATAACACAATTATTTAATGTACTGTGATCAACTTGCTATTATGCTATGTTATCATGAGATATCACTTTAGGATTTATGCGGCACATATACGAAGAAATGAAACCAGGATATATATCTAAATGAAGCTTATTATTCGTTAAAGAGTTAATTTTACACTACTTATTAAGCTAAGGCATATATTTAATATGGAAAATAAAATGAGAAATATTAGCTTATCAATACATATAGGAAAAGAAAAAGTGATATTTATTCACCTTTTAGAAGAGTGAAGCCTTGTTTTCTTTCCTTCACCTGTATCTCCAGTAACGGAATAGGCAAACTTGTCATGGAAAAATAATTTTGTTATTAAAACAGTTAACATTAATGTTATACTAAAGCTAAGAGTCATTTGACCTTTAGATTATTTTTCTTCTCCCTAGATTTCTAGGTATTTACTTCTGTTTGTCTCTTCAAAGTGCAATTGTTCCAGTCCATATCTTTAGTTTGGTCTAGAATTTTGTTGTTGTTGTTTTTAAAAATGACAGTGTAGAGTCTGGGTCTTCAAAGTGTCTAATTTCATCTGGAATTAATATTTTGAGCCTAGAAGGAAGAGCAAATACACTATAAACTGTCTTTTCTTAAGTTCTTTATTGCCTTATTAAAGGCAAAACATTTTTCCTTTTGGTGATAGCATTAAAACAGTCATTATCAAATCTTGTTAGTTTATCATCCAGTTTAATAGGAGATTTGGACCAGTTTTTTTAAGTTTTAACTCCTTTTCTTGAGATGAAAAGAACTTAACAACTGATTTCAGTGAAGAGGTACTTTTTGATGAAGTAGGAACTAAAGACCTGTGTGCTCTTTCTAAACCATACAACAAAGCTTCAAATAAATTCAGAGTCTTAGGAAGCCACGCAATAAGAATGTTGTCATATTATCTTCTATTTTTCAGGTAGTTCAAAAATTCAAAAGTTATTTCCCCTGGATCAATTTTCCAAGTCATCAATTTTGTTTAGTAATAAGGTATTCTGCCACAGTAGACATTCAATGCTGTTTTCATCTTTGGATACTCTGCCTTCTATGGCATTAAGGATATCTTCCATTCCAGATACCAGAGTTTTCTGTTGTTTTAAAATCTTGTGCATCTATTTTATCAGTTTCGTACATTTATCTTTAAAGTTGTCAAGTTTGTTATCCATTATGTCTATTTTTAAAGAATGCTGCATATTAGAAAGAACAGATGGCAATTCTTTGTTTAAAGGCAAGTCCTGAGAGATTGCATTTGAAATGATTCAGGTCACAGCTACTGGTACAGACCTTTCAAATGAATAATTTTACAGGAAAAGTTTCAAATATTTAAATTTATTTTAGATAATAGCTTTCTATGTAGTATCAGGTAACTGCTTTGGTACAAAAATTGGTTTAGGATATTACAACAATAACATTTCCTGTCAGAAATAGAGACAGAGTAGCAAAGCCAGAAAACTGTGCTACTAGCCTGACAGCATCCTGGTCATGCCCCCCCCCCCCGAATTATCTAATCTTGAGGCACTCCTGCATTTGGAAAACATTTATGTCTGTCCAGATATTGACATTTGGTTTAAATTTAAGAGTCTTATAGACATGGCTACCTCTTTCACTATTCCTCTGGTATCTCCTCCCACAGTGAAGTCTGACCATACACTTGTCACTTTCTCCTTTAAATATACAATAGCTTATACAACATTCAACACTGAATATAAAGACTGCAGACATACAAATTTCAAGTTGATGTGTGGCAAAATATCAACATTCACTTATGAATACAACTTCTCTGACTTTACTACAGTAGCAAGCTTCATTAAGGACTTGTGCACCTATTTAGAAAAAAATGTGTAGAGCTAACAGTTTGTACTAGTATAAGGTATCAAATGAAATTAAAAAAAAAACATTCTGGTTTTCTATTACTATGAATCAGCTATATAACAAAAGAAATAAACTCATTATGTTACTTGGTAGCTCCAAAACCTATTTTATCAAGGGAAATATAAAAAGTATTACAAAAATTAAAGAATACTGCCAGGGCCACTAAAGGGACCCATAAACATAAGCTGGATTCTGAAGCCAAAGATGACTTTAAACCCTTCTTTAGTTATGAAACAAAACTATGGGAACATTATCCTACAATGACCTCAACTTACTCATAATGACACCTCCTTTTCTGATTCTATAGACGTAACCAAAATCCTTGCAAACAAATTCAGTGCCAACATTACTCCTAAGACTTCTGTTCAAAGCCCCAAAATATCTGAATCTCTTAATACCCAATTATATCTAAAGATTATTTACTGAAAGTGCTATCCAAGACCAAAATACTTTTTCCATGGGCACTGTCAATATATATTGCTGTGTAACTAATAAAGTTAACCATGCTCTTGCAGGCCTACTTTTTAAATTGTTATACTGAGGTTTAGCTACTGGTTTTGTCTATGGCCAGTGGTTCACTGCAGAGGTGATACTGCTTCATAAGGATGGCCTTACAACTGACCCAGGTAATCATAGGTATGTCAGTCTTACAACTCTCATCTGCAAAGACACAGAATGTATTTTAACTGACCTCTTAAACTGCAGTATCAAAAATCTTTTTAGATTTGACCTCATACCTCTTAACCTGGAAACATCAAAAATCTGGACAAAGGCTCATGAAATGTAGGTACAACTGGGCAAAAATCTGTATGATGATTAACATAAAATTTGCATGTACAATCATGTAACCCCACCCACTCCAATAGAATTGTGGGATACCAACATTCAAGTGCAAATTTAAGGACAGACAAAATATTAAACACAAAATATAGCCAGCTCAATAGTGTTTTATCTAAATTAACATTTGAAATTGTATCAGACATTGAACTTGTGTAAAAAAAACTAAAATATAATTTTCTTTTATAAAAATAAACTGCTGCTACACACGCTCATAATATTAAACTACACAAAATATAACCAGAAAAATACTGTTTTATTTATATTAACATTTGGACTTGTATAAAACTAAAATGCAATTTTGTTTTATGAAAATAAAATTTAATTGCTAGTGATGCACTCATATAAAATTGTAAAACATCAAATGAATTCTTCTAACAGCTACTAAACTGGTATAACATTTAAATAAATACAAAATAAATAAGCTCTAACTGTTAAACTGGCATAAAATAAAACTAGAATAAATACAACTCAAAATGTTATAAGAAATAGCATCAACAGTGCACATCTTAAAAACATCCAACAGATCTTGAGAAAAATGCATAGATAACTAGAAAAACATTCTTCTATTTTTACTCTTGTTCCTGTTTGTATTTGCTTATGTGTTTTATCCTTTGTACTAATGCTTACCTTATAGATACCTACATAAATCTGAATTTGAAAATGTTAATGATGCTAAAAAAGAAAGACTATCCCCAGGATTCAATAAAGCAATTTAACCGTGTCAGAATATTGTAGCAGCTTCTGCATGGAATATGGCCACTGAGCAATCCAGTAAACAAGGCTGGGGGCATGCACAAGCCTGCCAGCACTATTCTGACATGGACACCACTGAATAATGCTAATTACCTCAATTGCTGGTGAAAAGCATGCAAATTAGGTGAATTAGTGATTCAGTAAGCAGGCAGGCATCCGTGTCAGAGCAGTGTCCTTTGCAAAAATGTATTCAGTTGTTAACTGTGTATGCTTCTGCAAAAATTAAAATGGGGGGCATGACAGCTCAAATTAACACATGTATTATAACTATTAGGCATGCCAATGGCCAAAAATATGAAAACTGGCATGGAAAATAGTTTCAAAATTATGAAAATCAAAGTGTATTTTTTGGCCAGTTTTGGCCATTTCAGCATAGCGCAGTGGTGAGCAAACTAGATTGTACAGAAAATATGAAAGAAAAAGTAAAAAGACAATTTTAAGTGAAACCTGCATTTTGCCATTATAGCGGGTAGTATGCAGAACCAAAACAATAACAAGTAACACAGGTTGCTAAGGAGATAAAAATCCGGTGTAGTAGTGTAACAAGGGACTAAGGCAGTGGGGTATGCAAATGAGCTAAATTTATTGAATAGCAAAATGGAAGATGGTGTCCACCTGCACCTAACTATGTAGGAACTATAATGCTGCAGTGTAAGCAGGAGAAGCAGCTGACATACAAAGAGGGGTGTGTCATGCTTGGTGTAAGCACATTGGAGTTCTCTGCTTCTATTTGTGCTTAGCTAAGCACAGCTAAGCAAGGTGGTGTGTCTGAACTAGTTCATGAAATGCTGAGCATGTTTGTGTCCCTGAGAATGTCCTTTCTGCTCAGGACTGTTTACTATAGTTGTAGGAGTTTGTGTGGCACACCATGGGTTTTATACACAAGAGAAATAATAAAAAAACAATAAAAAAATAACATGAACCAGCAGAAGTGTTTACATTTGAGCAGCGGGTGTGTGTGGTGCACCATGGGGCTTAGAAGGGGTGGAAATGGGAAGAGAAAAAAGGGGAAATAGCAGAATAAAGCACTCAAGCACAAATAATATAGCTGGCAGGTGGAATGTATCATAGTCAGCCAGTCACACAGGCAGTATCTGCAGCACACCAGTATAAACTATGTAAACACCTTTCAGTCTGTTTTTTCCCATAAACTCTGCACCATCAGTGTACACACACGACAAAATGTTAGGGGCTGTTGTTGCTTTGATACATCAGTAGGAGCTAGAGGCTGAGGGCAATGAGGAGGATAATGCTAACAACCGCCCCAGACTGAGGAGGAGGATAAGAGTGTTCAGACCTAGGGTAACCTACCAGGGCCTACATGATCCGATGATACTAGAGTGCTACAGGGTGGATGAGGACATACTTCAGCAACACATTGAGCTGTGCAAGCCTCACTTCAGACACAGAGCTAACAGGGGACCCATCCCAGTGAATACCAAGGTATTTGTGGCCTTAAGAATACTAGCTACAGGTACTTTTCAAGGACCTACTAGGGACATCATGGGCATCTCACAGCCATCAGCATTTAGGGTACTCCATCATTTCCTGGATGCTATATTACCACATACCGGTGAGCACATTTACTTCCCCAGCACCCCTGAGGAGAGGACCAGCAATATGCGCCTCTTCCACTGTGTAGCATACTACCCGGAGGTACTGGGTGCCATAGACTGTGCGCACATCATCATCACAGCACCACCCTGTGAACAAGGTAGGGTCTACATAAACTGCAAGGGCTTTCACTCCATCAGCTGCCAGGTCATGTGTAATGCCCAGGGCATTATCATTAATGTGTGTGCTGGCAGCCCTGGAAGCTATCACGACTCCCACATTTGGCATTCCTTGCAACTGTACCAGAGATTTGCCAGGGGGAACATCCCATATGGTCATCTGGTGGGGGATGCTGGCTATGCACTAGAGCCGTGGATGATGACAACCATCTGAAATTAACACACATGCACTCAAGAACACCATAATGAGGCACACACACAAACCACGATCATTATAGACTGTGTGTTTGGGATGCTCAAGTCACGGTTCCACTGCCTTGACATATCTGTTGGAACCCTGCAATACTCTCCAGCCACATGTGCACACATATTCATAGTATGGGCCATGCTACACAATATGATCCTGCAGAAACAGCTGGGGCAGGAACAGCATGGGGAAGGGCCACACAGCCCCCCACCATTGCCAAGGTCCCCACAGCTACAGAGGGACTTGGAGGAGGAATCCCCTGAGCCTGGTCCTGTAGGCAGACGGGGGCATGGCCAGTATACCCTGGCCTTGGCAAAAAGGCAACACATAGCACACATACTGACACTGTAAGCAACCATGGACTGACACCTCTCACTGACTCAAACACACAGTAAAATGGATGCCACACACATCACACTACCTGTACCTTACCATGTATAGGCAGTGTACTGCGTGCATCTGACATAAGCAGCCCTCAAGCCCTGCCCTCACAACTGCTGCAGGCATAAGGTAAGTCAGTCTTCTTAACAATAAATGAATGGAGTAGTATGTTCTGGTAGCTTATCTATGGTATCGCTGCATGCATGCAAGGGAATGAGGTGGCCTACTGGGATAGCAGTAGACAACTGACAGCTATGTGGGACACCAGGAAATGTTTTCGCAATACTGGTTTCTCCACACTATGCAGTAGTAGCCAAGGTGACAAATCCCACTGCAGTACATGTGGGAGGCCAACTAACTTCTAGGTTATAGGTCACATGCATGGATTGAAATGTGGGAGTCCCCTACTCACCCCTCATTCTCACCCAGCAAGTCAGCCATAGAAAACCATAATGAAATGTCTGGCAAAGAACCCCAAATGGCGACAATGATGAAATACCCCCATACAGACTTACACAGTGATATTACAGCAGGTCTTGCAGTTGCAGTAAGGCTCTGAAGGATAAGTAGTCTGAAACTCAAATGCATGCCATTACAATCTGACCTGTGGTCTTTAATGATATGCCAATATTCTCCAAGACAGGCCACAATACTATGCTAAAAGGAACCAAAATTTAAAGCAAATATCAGCACAGTCTGTGCAAATGTGTACAGTTGACAAGTGTGCTCCCCCACACCCATATTCCCTTAGAAATTCAGTAACATGTATGTTTGTCAGGAAAGAGCAGCAGAGCACACATTGCCAGGGCTGTCCTAATCAACATAACTTGTTGCATGTCCACAATATGCAGGGGTAAATGAGTTATCTATATATGTGGTTAATACTGTCAGGATGTGGCCAGCACTTACTCCCAGCTGCTGTGTCTTAGTGGTCTAGGTATAATACTGTGGTTGACAGGGCCGTGTTCCAATAACTGCAGTGTCAACTATTTTGCATGTCAGCTACACATACCTTAGGATTTGTACACACTGTCCAGACGTCAATATCTGTTACTGCAGGAAAGCTGGACAGGTCATGGACAGAGGGCCACACATATGGACAGTACACAGCTTGGAGTAACCTACACAGTGCCTACCATACCTCTCAACTGTACAGACCTATTGCAGAATGTCCAGAGATTTGCATCATATTTGTGGTCTGTATATCATGAAATAGTGGTTGTCTGGCAATTCACTGGCAAATCATGCAAGACTAAGGTCAGAAAACAATGACAGATTGTAGAGTCAGACTCCATACACTATAGAAAAATGCAAGTTAATGCAAAACCTATTATTGTACCACCTTTCTAAGCTTGTAAGGCCAATACTTAAAATGGTCCCTATATTTAGGCATTTCCCCCCAATTACTTATGGCTTTGTCTGGCTCTCAGAAGTTGAGAGGTATGGTGCCTAGTATGACAGCAGGTACCTGAAGGTAAGTTCACTGCCAGTTTATAAAAGGCTGTCACCTTTTTTGTGTCAGCGACATGTCACTAGCCAACAGCCATACCCCTGGAATGACAGAGGTTATCACAGAAGGAGCAAAATTATGCCTTGCATATCTGTTCTACTTGTCCTAACATTGCATTTGCCTGCCAACTATTTACAAAATAAGAAAGGGTCATGTCTTAACAGCAATGGCATTCAGTGGGGAACTATACATCATACCCATAACAGAAAGCAAGTTACCAAACTGGTCTCCCAACTGTTTGTGGCAGAACATTATTAACACCCTGTCCCCATGTGTGAACCTTTGTCTGACTGTCATATATGTGCCTGACCAGATGTCAGTCTGTGATGGTATGACAACTAGGCCCACATGTAGCTGCATAATAACATATAACAACACAAACCGTCTAAGGACCACAGGAAATGTAATGGTGCAATGATGGACATCCTGCGAAATAGGTATACTCATGTGTGTAGTCCATAACCTTGTGTGTGATGTTATGGCATTTAGCCTGGTCACATCAGAATTACAAATGCATTACAGCAGCCACTGTGGCCAAAGCATGTGACCTGACTACAGAAGGACAAAGAGACACACATAACGGGAAGGGGAACCACTGGCCAGACAAATGGAGAATGTGTACACTAGAACAGATTGTGCAGTAACATAGGTGCCATGCAGTGTATGGAGTCAGTAAACATCACCTGCAAATACACAACGTACCCATGTAAGTGGAGGTCCACAACAAAACAAGAACCCAAACAAGGGACACCACTGAGGCAAAAACACATGAGAACTCCACAAACCTACACACCACAGACCATGTAGACTCCACACACCAAGGTCTTGTAAACACTAAGGCCTTACCTCAAACCTACCCAGCACAGATAGTCTAAAAGCACTGCCCTGCTACCCTGTTCCATACTGACTTTGCTGAGGTGACCCCTGCCTGGCATACAAAGCAATACAGACCCTGCCTTGATGGGACTGTTGCACATCTGGAAGTCAAGGCCCACTCAACCAACCCATAGATGTAGCATCAATCTGGTCTGTGATATCAGTATGGCTTGTTGGTGTGACAGATACATGTCCCACACATTCCCACTTCTGTGGAATACACTCCCTGGCCACATCAAGACAAGTGCCTCAATACCCCTAGTGATGTGCTCCTTGTATAAGTGCATGGGAAACACAAATTGCAGTCCTGTGATTAAACCTGTGTCACTGCTGGACAGGGGGTCTGTGTGCTGACATTGCCTAACATGGGCTACACTCCCATCTGCATGGGTTATAAGGGCTTCAGAGCTAATACCCTACTAATGTCATATCAACCTATCAACCTATACACAACTGTCTGTCAGTGGTTCACCACATTACTCTGTACTCCTCTGCTACTGACATACCTGGAAGTCAGACAGGGCTATGTGGAATATACTACACCTATAATGGACATTTCTGCACAGTACAATGCACTCTGTACCCACACTCATACCTCTCAACTTCTGACAGCAAGAGATCTGGACAAGGTCATAAATAAAAGTGGGACACAGGCCCAACAATGGACATGTGTTGTATATATTTTTCTTACAAACTGAGAAAGTTGGTATAATAATAGGTTTTGCATTAGCAGGAATTGTCTAAAGGTTATGAAGTCCGAAACAGTAATGTCTGTCATTAGTTTGTTTTGTCAGTCTTTAATTATTTGCTACTAACTTGCCAGAAAACCACAAGTTTATATAGACTAAATGAAACTTCTAGACAAACCCTTGGACAATCTGCCAAAAACTGTACACTTGAGTAGAATGGATCGGGATATGACTTTTCAGGTAAGAAGAATACCACACAAGCAGGAGATCCCCAGCCAGTATATCACCAAGTAACTGGACTGTTTACAAAGCTTCATCTGTCATTCAGTTGTAACCACACCTCTCAACTGGCCTTTTTCAGCAAGAATATTTATAGTTGGGCTCAAAATATTGGTCTGAGCATGATACATCTTGTATTCCTCTGGTAAAGCACTGTGATGATCTGAGTATGTCTGTCACTAGGTAATGACACAATTCCAGTGTCAGACTTCAGATATGTCAGAAAATATCTGCAAAAACAAACCCTGTACCCCAGCATTTTCCTGTTTACTGTTGAGAGGCATGGCTGTAGCACACAAAATCTCACACCAGAGTACAACTATCTCTGGACTGGAGTCTCATTCTTACTGAAGAAGGTCATATTGGGTATGCTCCTATACTTAGAAAATCACAATCCATGTCAGAATCCACATTGGACAATGTAACTGTATTGTGCATATATGTCTTTGCACACAGACATCTATGTACACCTTAACTGTCTCTACACACACCCATCAGTCAGGATTACCCTTAGTAGCTGTAGGTGGCCCATATGTGATATATCTGAATATGTTGTGTGTGATACACAGACATATATATGGCCAACATAGAACAATATGTCCAGCATACGCACACACAGAAGTGGGGAAGAAAGAGACAGACAGTGATAGAGAAAGAGAGAGAGACAGAGAGACACACACACACACAGTGAATCATACACAGGGAAACCCTGAATTGCATAGAGTGGTGTCCTGCTATGGACAGTGGCATATTGGTAGTAACCAGTCGCACCTGCCAGCATGAATGTGAGCTCCATTGTGTAATTGTACTGAGGTGGGGGTTATAATATCACATCACCTGCCTGTGTGTGTGTGTGTGTGTGTGTGTGTGTGTGTGTGTGTGTGTGTGTGTGTGTGTGTATGTGTGTGTGTGTGGCTGCAGGTTTATGTATTAAGAGGCTGTTACCACTCAGTACACTTCCCATTCACCTACTTCACAAGATTTGATGATGTCATTCACCTTAAAAGTACCATTGGACACCTGTTAGCTTTATAAACTCTGTAGCATTTGCGATAACTGTGTAACACTATAGTACAAATAACTAGATAGGTAGAGGTACTAATCTCAGTCCTGGCAAATGTAAGAGTGTGTGTGTGTGTTTTTGTTTGTTGGCCATTCCCACCTAGTACACTTTCCAGTGCCCTACTTTAGCAGTCCTGCTGATGTCATTTACTTTATAAGTACCTTTGGAAAGCTCCAGTCCTATAATTTCTGTGGTGCATGCAATAACTATGTAATAGTATACCAGAAATAACTAGATAGGTAGTGGTTCTATTCTCAGTTCTGGCAATTGTGTGTTTGCATAAGAGTGTATTTTTGCAGGATGAAGTATTTTGAGGACTGTCCCACCCACAACACTTCCCAGTGCCCTACTTTAGCAGTCCTGCTGATGTCATTTACCTTAGAAGTACCTTTGGACAGCCCTCAGCTCTATAGTACATGCGATAACTGCGTAGCACTATAATACAAATAACTAGGTAGGTAAGGGTTCTAATCCTCTTCCTGGCAAATGTAACTGTGTGTGTGTGTGTGTGTGTGTTTGCTTGTAGGTGAAATGGTTTTAGGCCATTCCCAACCACTACACTTCCTAGTGCCCTACTTTAGCAGTCCTGCTGATGTCATTCCCCTCAGAAGTACCTTTGGATAGCCTTCAGCCCTACAAGCTCCATGGTGCATGCAATAACTATGTAACAGTATAGTACAAATAACTAGCTAGACAGGGGTTCTATTCTCAGTTCTGGCAAATGTGTGCAAAGTGTGTATGTTTTTGGAATTATGTATTTTGAAGACTTCCCAACCACAACACTTTCCAGTGTCCTACTTTAACAGTTTTGTTGATATTGTTTTCCTCAGAAGTATCTGTGGAGACCATCAACCCTATAAGCTCTGTGGCACATGCAATAACTATGTAACAATAAAGTACAAATAACTATATAGGTAGGGGTTTTAAATTCAGTTCTGGCAAGTGTGTGTGTGTGTGTGTGTGTGTGTGTGTGTGTGTGTGTGTGTGTGTGTGTGTGTGTGTGTGTGTGTGTGTGAAGGTGTTTGTAAGTGTGCATGTTGTATTTTGATGCCCTTCCCACTCAGTACACTTCCCATTGCCATACTTTACAAGGGCTCTTGATGTAATTTACCTAAGCCATACCTTGGGACACTGATAAATCCTATTCGCTCTGTGGTGCATGTGAAAACTGTGTAACACTGTAGTACACATAACTAGAGCTGTACAGGTTCTAAACTCAGAACTGGTAACTGTGATACTGTGTGGGTGTGTGAGACTTATATCCTCCCTGTGTGTGTTTTGATGAGAATTACATCCTCTGGGGTTGTGGGTTATACCATTTGAGATGTGTACCACCCAGTACACTTCCCATTGCCCTACTTTACAAGGCCTGTTGATGTCATTCACCACAGATGTACCAGTATAGACTTGTCAGTCCTCTAAGCTATGTGGCATGTGCAATAACTGCATAATACTAAAGTACAGATAATTACATAGCTAAGGGTTCTAATCTCAATACTGACAACTATAGTAGTGTGTGTGAAGCGTATCCCCTGTGGTTGTTGTGTGTGTAGGTTATACCATTTTAAGGCCTGTTGACCCCCTACCAATGACATTACTTTAAAGAGCCTGTTAATGACATCTGCATCAAATAAACCATGTACCAGTCATCTGTACAGTTATACATGGAATATCCACGTTTGCAACCTATACGTGGTTGTGTCCCCTAACCATGAGCATTCCTGTGATATCATTGCCAAATATGTCACAGTTTAAATAGTCAGCACAACACTTCCACACATATGGCAAGTGCAATGGCCAAACTAAAGCCACTATTCACCAAACAAAGCAGGCCACACAATTCTAAGATGAAAAGGCAAACTTTAATAAAAGTTAAACCACGATCCACATACTGGTTTTGGCCCAAAGCCTTTATCAATGTGTAACACATTGATAAAGACTTTGGGCAGAAACTGGTCTGGATATGACATCTGACATTCAAATGCATGCTATTATGTTATGACTTCAGACTTTATTGGGTTGCCAGTGATTTTCCAGACAATACACAACTGTATGAGGTATTGATTACAAATATGAGGCAAATGTGGTCAGTCTGCAACACTTTGGACAGTTGCAAGGTATGAGCTCAGTATATAACATACAGTTCAACACACACTTCTGAGCCAGTTATATACAATGCACATACACTATATAAGTTGCTTACATTTGTAAGACAAACATATGTATCATAGTAGCATTCACAGGTGACATATGAATATTTACAACATCCCAGGTAGCTAGCCTAGCAGTGTCACAGTCAGTATTAGACAACAGACACTACAGTAGTAGTCATACATGAGCTGACCTTTGCTGGGTGAATCAGGGGCCAGAGCTGTGATCTATGTCACTGCAGACAGAGCCAACAAGAATGGCCATAGGTGCTGGACAACAACATATATGTCCAGCATGTCTTGTTGTGACCTAGTATTTAACTTCCTATTTCACATTATTGGATCCTCCCGTCTACATTCCATTACATGCTTAATTGATTGACATACCTGTTGTAGTGCTGAAGTGTTTCCTCAGAATAATGCTAATATTTTGGCTTGTGTGGTCACAGTCTGTCTTTGTGTAGATGGATTCAGACCTGTTTTGCATAGGCAGCAGCCTGACTTTTGTAGGTAATGCTCATAAGCAGGTGATGGCCTGTGCACCAATTGGTGTCTCACACTTGCTACTTGCATCCAAAGCAGCTGTATTGTCTTTCTATTAGGCAAAAGACTCAAACTCTACAACAAAAGGAGGATACTACAACAAGAGAGAGCAAAATCTTTAAAGGTAAGACACCAAAATCATTTCGAAAGCAAATTTAAAGAGAAAAAAAAAGCAAGACTAAGGCCTTCTTTCTTTAGCCTTCTTTACCCTGGGTTAGGAAACTCTCCCAGATATGCTCAGAGTCAGTCAAAATATGATGATATGAAGATCCTACAGACATTACAGACATTGCCAAGGCTGACAGGTTCAGTTCAAACTCTTCTCCCCCCAAAAGGAGAGAGATATCTATACCAAACGATTGCAGCCCCCAAACATCTCCAGGTGTGCTCCATGAACTCAATGAGGAATTAAACCAGCTAGGACAGCTGTTTAATCAAAGTCTTACCTCTGGATACGTACCAGGGGAGTGGCGATTAGCTTGACAGCTTTATCTGCAAAGCCATGGAGAGGATCATAATGGACCAGTTTGGCTTTGTCAAAGGCAGATCATGCCTTTTAAACTTGGTTGACTTTTTCGAAACAGTCACCAAAGCCATTGATGAGGGTATCATTGAAAAACTCATCAGCTTAAATGTTAACCCATACATCACAAGATGGGTTGCAAATGACAGAACCCACAGGGTCGACTCAAAGCCTGTCACAAGTGGAAGCAACACAGGGGAGGGTTGGCTGAGACAAAGTTTGCAGATGACTGCAACTGGGCCATATAGAAAATACACATCGACACAGATATCCTCAGAAGGGTCTCACAGAAACGGATAGTTAAATGCCAAAAATGCATAGTCATACCCCTTGGAAAAACAAGGTTACCCTAGCTACCAAATAGGGTGGCAATCCACTGAGCACAGAAGAAGTTATCAGGACCTGGGGACCCAGGTTGATAGTAGTCTGTCATAAGACCTTCTACATTGCCCACCTTATCATGAAGGGATTCTCATCTAGATCAAGGAGGTCATAGTCCCTTTACTCATCACTCATCAGACCAATGATTGAGTACAATGCCCCATTCGAATGTATCTGACCCGACACTTGCAGCAGCTGGAGAGGCCACAAAAGTTCCTCACCAAAAGGATAAAGGGTCTCAAAATCTGTCCTATGCTGCCCGACTGAAAGAACTCCAGCTCTATGCTCAGAGGTGACCTTTGCCTAACATAAGATTTGATGAATATGCTTCACCTCAAAAATCTAGATCCATCAGAGCTGGAGGGATAGATTCATCACCCAAAGACTCCTGCTGTGGAACAAAAATCCTATATGTGAGGCAGAGCACCTCGCTGGCCTTGTTCAAGAGAAATCTTGACCAATGGATGGGAGATCGCAGATATACCCCAGGGATTACCTCAGTGTCACTGCTCGACAGAGGCACAGCAAAATAATGGGTATAGTTCCCCATACCAAACTAAAGGGCCACAAGCAAAAACGAACGGGCTAGGCTTGTAAATGCCCTCGGGCAGATAGCCTAGTATGAACCTATGAACCTATGAACCTATTAGCTAATGCAATAGCAGTACAGTGCTATAATTAAATCCTTCATGTGGGCCTTGCCCCTTTTCCTTGCTTTTGAGGAAGACATTATGGAGGTGTGGCGACTACAGCTTCACAGAAGGTAGGTAGAAATATTTCTCAGAACAAGAAATGTGGACACAGACCAACAAAATTGGGGACGAAGTTCCATAATTGGGAACAGATTGTAAGTAAGTATTGCTGTTATACACATAGAAGATTGCTAGATTAACAAGGTTTGTCTGGGCATGCATTTTCTGTGTGAACTTGACGTCTGACAGTGATATGTCTCTGACATAACTCTCAACTGTCCAGATGTCGACAGAATGCCTAGAGGTTTGCTTCTTATGTTTGGTCTGTTCCTCGAACAATTTCTGTTTTTGAGAAATCAGTAGGATAATGTGAGGAGTCATGTCAGTAAATGTTCACATCCATTTGTGTTTCAGACATCATATCCTTCAGGGATGTTATGTTACAAAAAAGCCTGTAACACTGGCAACTGTTTCAGTTTGTAACACAGTTATGTGAGATATGTCCCTTTTTTTGGCGCCCTGTCCTCCAAGAATGTCAGGATTTGTCCAGATGTCTTGCAGTTAAGATGTTCAGAGGTATGGTGTATCATGATTTAGTGACTTCACTCCTGATATCATCCCAGTGACTTAGCAGACTCCTGGAAGTGGTATGCAGTAAGCCAATAAATATGGTCCCAACACCCAGGACATTCTGTGGTAATCTGTACAGTTGACAGTTATGTGTGTCTGGCCATTGTTAACAGAATGTCAGTATTGTGTAGCAGTGTAGTGTGTAAATGTTTTTTTTTTGGGTTGAGCAGGGAGAGTGGCAGATGTGAGTGTTATACATCCTTTTCTATCTGACTGTGCTTGCTGCTACAGTTGCTGTTGGTCAGTCAGGTGTATATGTTTGTAGGGGCAGACTGAGAAATGTCCTGTAACACCTTAGGATTTCCAGGTGACTGTGACTTTATATATATATATAACAGTACTATGGATATATATTTTTCCCTTATGTTAAATGACTGTAGTGCATGACATGTCTGTAAAAGCATTGCAAATTCCTAAAACTCATATAGTGTGATTATAGCGCACACAGTCCTTGATCAAGACTTAGTAATGATTACTTTTTTCATTAATGTTAAATGACCATAATGCAGGATCTGGCAGGGTTAATTATTTTGTTACTGGGTAGAATAATTGCTGATGGAGACAGAGTGATTAAAGCACTTTAAAGCAGTTGTAAGTGGATTTGTGTGGTTTTGTGTGAAGCTAAGCTATGCTAACAGATGGTTAAGTCCTTTTAGCTTAACTTTGCAGTGCTTACTTCTGCTTACACCTGTGCTAATTTTAATTAAAGAAAAGAAAAAAAGGTGATAGGAAAGTGGTGAAATGGGGGCAAACAGAAGGTAAAACATTAGGAAAACCAGCTAGGGATGTGCAGGATGGGTGTAGGAAAGGACCATAGCTCTAAATTTCTTCTGCAGTAACAGCTGTGAATAATGTGTAGCATTTGGAATTTACAGCCTCACACCCCATAGGAAGGGGTGTTGGCAACAGTTGTAGCATAATTTGTGGGTAGATTGATTAATTTCACTGTACATGTGGGTGAAATATAGAGCTATGTATGTGGCAATGATTTTTTTGTGGGATAGCTGCCCTATTTTTTAAGGTCAGAGTGGGATGCTGGGAAGGGCTGTAGGTATGTTTGGGGAGGTAGGTTGGGTAGGTTAGGTTGCATGCGCAGACAGACAAGACAGCAGATGGGGCAGTATATGACACATGAGGGGGTAAATACCTTTGATGGGGAGGGTGGTTGGGAATCCGAAGCCCATGAGCCCCCAAATGAACACAGTGGGACTGAAGTACCCACCCATGGGCAGTCACCACTGCAACTTCATGGCCTCAAAGGTTGATGTGCTGTGGGGCTGGACAGTAGGAGCAGCCTGCCCCTCAAGGTATGCCAGGCAGCCCTCCATCTGATGCAGCCATCCATCCATCTCCATGCGGATGATGCTGCCCACCATACCCCAGAACTGGTGGTGGGTAATGGGCTCCACTCCATGCCTGTGCCCAGGGAGAGGGATGGGCCCCATCCCTTGAGGTGGCTCCACTCAAGGGTTGTGCAGGACCAGTGGAGGAGGGAGTTCCAGGTTGGGTCCCGGACATGTTGGGGCCCAGTGCCATGGCCAGATGAGGCAGGACAGGCAGATCTGCCTGGATCTGCCTTCCCAAACATGCTATGGTGTTGAGGTTTTACAAAATATATTGGTTAATCATGAGCAAAACATTTCAAAATTAGTTACAACAGCATGTGTGGGTGCTCTAATTAACCCCATGCAACAGATTTGAAACAGTTGCATAGCAAACAGAACACATGCATAAACAGAACAACAGTATGCATTGTAACAGCGTGCCAGTATTACTGACGGCAACAGGGCACCATCAATGGTATTTGAACAAGGTATGTTAACATGCAACCAATCAAATATATGAACAATAATAGAACACAAGTCCCAACATTAGGTTTTGAGAACAACATACCCATAGTATATGAAATATAATTATTGATGCAGACAAGGGGTGGGGTGAGAGACAAAAAGTCCATTAACAACTGTTTAGGCTTCTATTTTTCACAACAAAACTGCTCAATACTCTTGGAGTCTGCACTCACTTTACATCTACCTATGGCCCATAGCTACTGTAGCAGAAACATACCTGTTAAACTGTCAACCTGGAATGGTATGGGAAAAACTGTGACAACTCTGCGTACATGACTAGAGGGACTCATTTATGTAAGGGTTACATATCTGGCACAGAATGGGTACCCTGCACTGATGTTATGTGAGTGTGCTACTGGCATACTTCACCTGGTTTCTTTTCCATATCTAGGGTTATTGGCAAAAGTGACCAATAGCCATGACAGTGTGACATTTGAAAGACAGGTATTGGGAAGAGTGCATGTTGTATGTACCTATCCTGCTGTCATTTGCAGGAATGGAAATGGTGGAATTGGACAGTGGAGCAGTTATACACGGGGTATTAGTATACCCTTCATACAGCTACTACCAACATTTCTTTACCTCTAAAACCTGTGGAGAAAATATCTGTTAACACTACCTGACTGTTTCTACATTTATTCCTGATTCCATATGTGTAAAAACGCACCCATCTTACTACTACTACCTGGATTTGACCCACGTCTAGGTGTGCACAATTAACAATTAAGCTATTTCTCATCACACTGAGCTACTGGGGAACTGCTGTCTTATGTTTGACTGGTTTCTGCCTAATATTCTCTTGGTTAGACAGTCTGACCTTGTAATCCTGAGATGCATGCATGACAGTTAGTGTACTGTGCAGTAATCCTTTGAAATAGTACAATCTGGAAAGCAAAGGTTAACAAATGACAATGCTGCATGGGACACACTGTGATACATTACACATTACTATTCAGAGTTCAGAGCTTAGTGCAGTATATATTTAATATTTAATTTATATCTTGTATTACAGCTTCACAATCTACAGTTTTTCTTAACAGCTGGTTCTCAGAGCAACCTCATTTAATGCATGCTGTCAAAGCCATATTTGCTGCGGTGAACCTGTATACATTCTATTTCTACAACAACACACCACAGTAAACACAACAGTTTGTGGTATAGATCTTTATTAAGTGACATGACACAGTGCTTTAGTACTACATATCCTGTAGATCAATATTAGTCACACAAACTTTATTTATTCAGTTAATACAGTAACAGTATACCTACTGGCAGTAAACAATGTACTCCTTCTTAGTTATTTGCACTATATACTGCAAGATAGATTTGTACTCACTAGCCTGTCAGCACAGCCTTAACAGTCTGTTGGCATGGCCTTCGATGTTGCTAGCACTCTCTGCTGCAGCTGTAGGGGAGTAAAACAAACATTATGCATATCTGTCTATCACATACTCAGACTAGACTTGTGTACAAACTACTTGATACTGATACTTATACAGTACTGGAGCATTCTATGCTCATGCATCTTGGCTCGACTGGGCCAAGAGCACCCACTTCCTCCACTTTAGGTCGGCATTATGATGCCGTACCTGCTCACCAGTTTGGGGGATGCCAATAGCACTAGTGAGATCACATGCGAGACAGTCTCAGGCCTCCACTCTGAACTGTGAGCCCTGGTACTAGCCCAGCAGCAGTCTCTCATCATGGTTTTCTACAAGGAGTCTGGCCATGACTCTGGACTCCTGAATACCCCAGTGCTGTGCTCGAAAGCGCGCTTCTTCACCAACACCTAACATGGAACAGATCAACTACAACAGGTGTTGACTGTATTCCCACCTGTGTGGTTTAAATGAGGCCATATCCCTGCCCTTTGCAATCATTGGACCATTTTGAAACTGTTGAGCTCAGCTTAGTGGTTAACAAATTCACTAAGCTGAGTTGAACAGTGCTTAAAGGGGTAAATATTGACCACTGCTTAACAGTGTGCAAATCTGCTTAGCTGAGCTAACTGCTACTTAGAATTTACGTCTAAGCAATGCTTAAACCACCTACGTATAGCTGAGCATTACTTAGCATTGCTCAGTTTTCATTTTAAAAAATATCAGGATTGTCGATTAATTCATCATTACTAACATATTAATTGTATATGATTTACTTTACATCCCATCCCCCTATGTGCTTTCATTATATTACCTTGGGGTGTGACTATACTCTATGGGACACTTGTGTATACATGGGTAATTTCACATGTTACATGCACTCACACTTACATTTTGGACCAGCTACGCTATCCTGGGTGACAAATATCACTTACTAGATAATTTAACATAAAAAAATAATTTTTACAGTGCTTTCCTATGTAAAAGTATACTGCCTGTCATGGAACTCGAAGCATGAATGCCTGTATGTAAAGCCGGGACTCTAACCACTATGCTGTCTCATCATTAAGACTTCAGCTATACATTTTTATTTAGCTTCTATGAGATGTTTAAGCAATGATGAGCAGAGGGCCCTAGCATGCAAATCTGCTCAGGTATGCTTAAACATACCTTAGAATGGAAAAAGAGGAAATTAATAAAACCACTTTATTTACATGTATCAATACTCCTTGTCGGTCACAGTAAGGACAATTATAAGGGGTCAAATAGGGACAGATTTTAAAACTTACAAACTTAGAAAGTTGATAGAATAATATGTTTTGCATTAGCATGACTTTTCCAAAGGATGTGGGGTCGTAAACTCATATGGTTGTCATTATTTAATGACTCCAGTTCTCTGCTATTTGCCAGGTAGGGACAGACATTTGGAGGAACACAACAAAAATATGAGGCAGCATACCTCTCAACTATACCGATTTTTGCAGACTGTCCAGATTTTTGCCTTATAGTTTTGGTTCATTTCTCATATGATTGTGGTTTTCTATTTATTTATTTTATTTTACATGTGTTGATCGGGTTTGTCTGGCTGAGCTAGTGGCTCATTTTCAGCAGAGACCCGGGGAGAAAAGCTCCACAGTGGGATAAAATTATACATCAGATACAAAAACTTAAAAATACATTTCAGTTACATACACATAAAAAAAGAATTATACATTCAGGAGTACACAAAAAGTTTCAAAAACATCTATACAATATTTGCAATGGTAGAGAATGTAGAGAAACCTAAAAGCAATATTCTGAGGCAAAACATTTTGAAAAGGAAATGCACACCTAGGATGGACTCAGTAAACCAGCAAAGAATAAATTTAAGATATACGATCAGAGGTACATAGAAGGGGTTTGTGGTAATAAACATGACATGAACTGGTGAGAGATAAAAGAGGAGAGACAGTAGCAGGTGACAAGGATAATCTAAAAAATCAGCAGAATAACATGTGTTTATAGTAAATTACCACTGAGTAATATGGGGAGAAATAGGAGAAAAAAATACCGAAGAGGAAAGATGAGAGAAGGGAGGTTGGGACAACGAAAGCCAGTCTGAGAACTGTTAGTGGCAGACATCAAGGTGATTTTTCCTTTTACATCTGCCTTATTCAGCCACTTAAAGACAATGGTTGGAAAGCATGTTTATACTAAATCCTGTGTTCATAGGCTGTGGCAACCTTTGCTCAGAAGACACCCAAATGCTGATGTATTCTAGTCAGGAAAACTAGTCAAGGCACTGAAGTTCTCTTGGGCAGATTATTATAATCTGTAAAAAAGACTACTGGAACTGTTATATCTACTGATTCAGAAAATGAGCATAAGAGTACTCCCCAGTGCTTGTTACCAAAGTTGTTATGGCTTTCATGCCTGATAGTACTGCCACCCCAATATTGTGAGTACTCTCAGTTTCACAATTTTACACAGCTCACTTTAATTTCACTTTAACTTGCATAATTCAATACATTAAAGACAGGTCCCATGTAACTTTATTTATTTTTTTATTTATATTTGTTTACCGGGATAGTCCGACTGGGCTGATAACCCTTTTTCAGTGGAGGAGGTGGTTTTCTAGCAAATCATTGGCAAATCACACAAGGTTTAAGTCAGAAAATAATGACAGACATTTGAGTTTCAGACTGCATACCCTTCAGAAAATCAGTGCTAATACAAAACCTGTTATTCTAACAACTTTCCAAGTTTGTAAGAGCTGTACTTAAAAAATACCCCTATTTTTGGGCCTTTGTCCCCCATTATTTATAGCTTTGTCCAGATTTATTGCTCTAACAGGTGGAGAGGTATGTGAGGTAGACATCTGGACATTCTGTGCAAACCTGTACAGATGAGAGGTATGGCCATACAGCACTTTCGCAATGCAGGGGTGTGTGACAATACCTGTCACACACCCACTGCATTGCTTCCTATCTCCTATTTACATAGCTGCTTTCAGTGTCCATGGATACTGAAAGCACTTGGAAAGTATCGTACAGCATTTTGACAATGCAGGGTGTGTGACAGTACTTGTCACACATCCCCTGCATTTATTTAATGATCCTCTAGCTATTTCATTGTCTGTGGAAACTGATTTACTATTTATATTTGCTTTCAGTGTCCGTGGACACTGAAAAGCATGTAAAAAGTGCCATACAGCACTTTGAGAGTGCAGGGGCATGTTAAATGTGTTTGCACTACTTAAACAAGCCCCCAGTACTCAGTAGTGTTCATGTCCACTTAGCCTTAGCAGTAGACAATCTGGCCAAATTCTTCAAAAGGTTTACAGAGGCTGTAGATGGTGGTCATGCAGTTCATACAGCATACTTTGGTCTGGCCAAGACATGAAACACCATCCCAAATGGAAAGAACCTGGCTGAAAAGCAGTCTACACACTTTGCTTGCAGGAACCTCATCAGAAAGTATAAAAGTGACCAGCAGTGTCTCACAAGGCTCAGTTCTGGAGCCTCTCCTTTTTCATATTTACTTCTCAGATCTCCAAGCTTATAAGCAGGATCTATGGCTAAAAAGGTTTCATGATGACTGCATTCTGGGGGTGTGAATTCTCCCTTATCTGTGAGTAAATCCTTGATCTACCAATAATAGGATAAAACTAAATGCTAAAAAATGTGGTATCATCCAGAGCCAGATCCAGCACTAGGTGACCTAAGCAGTTGCCTAGGGCCCATCTCAGCTGGGGGTGAGGGGTGTACTGGCTTGGGGACTGATAAAAAATAAAATCACTGAAAGTAAAAGAACTATTCTAAAGACTTCTATAAATAAAAGAAGACTTTAGGACCTCACAAGAGAAGAATAGCAATCCCCAGAGACCTCATTGTTAGAATAACATAATCACAGGAGCTTTAATTCACTGCCAAAACCAATGACCATGGATCCAGAAGTGTCACTAAAACAAAAGTGTGTCTGTGTAAGAAATGTGCTAGTAAGGTGGGGTGTCTAGTTAAGTAACTTTGCTCAGAGTCAGACTCTGAGCCTTTATAATTGGCAAGTAAGTGCCTTAAACCTACATTTTTTAATTTGTATTTCTCATTATTATTATTATTTATTTATGTATGTATTTTTTATTTGTTTTTTTTTTTTTTTTTTTTTTTTTTTTGTAAATCCCTGCATATTAAAGTCAGTCACAGAGTTTAACAATTGCTTTGTTTTGTGTCAGTGGTGCAACAGGTAGCATACTTACTTCTGGGGCATAAGGTTGTGGGTTCTCTTCCTACACCAATTGGATTGATTGCTGATAATACTGTATAGCATAAAAGGAAAAGTGTGCTGCACTCTTGAGTGTGTCTTCTTTTGAAAGAGATGTCTTCTAACTATAAACCTGTTTTCCAGCAATTCCTATTGCATATCACCAGCCCACTATTTTTTTAAAGTAACATAGCCATTTTTATTCTTCAAGGGCAACATGAAGCACTAAAATGCAAAGTTACTTGCCAGTAGCAGTCTCTTCATTAGTTATAGATTTATTTAGTGTGTAATTATTCAGATATATTTTACTTCTGCAGACATTGTGCATACTGACTGCTACTGGTGTATTATAATGACAGCAGATGAAATGTTTTGAAATTGGTAGCACTTTCATTATTGGTTCATATGTTTTGTTTCACAGCTTACTGGAAAAATGTTCAAAACTATAAATTTAAAATGCACTTAAACAAGTGATGCTATATTAAACAAAGAATATAATTTAATGCAATCAGTAAGGTTTGCTTTAACACCTGGTTCAGCATTTTTATTGTATTACTAGTGTAATTCCAACTCTGTGTTGGTTTTTGTTCCAAAATCAGGAAGGTAAATCAAAGGTCACATGCATTTATGCTTGGTCCAAAAAAATGTGTGCTGGAGTCCCGTGGTTTTCAAACAAACCAAAGATACAGTTAATCTATGTCTGTCCAGATGCAGTTTCAGTGAATGTGAGTTTCAAGAGCACAGAAGCTTTCTGTTGCTCATGCTAAGTCTGTTTTGTTTTGCTTAATAAATGACCATCAGTGTCCATGCTATAAAATTTGAAATAAAAGTTTTAAATTAAATCCAAATATCTGTAATCATTGTAGAAGTATTTAAAAAAATAGTATGTGTACTGATAGGTCTGAATGGTATTGTATGGCAACTAGAGAGAGACAGGCAAGTAATGGACACTGGAATGCCTGCTGGGCATGGATGCTTGGAGGGTGTAGATACTGGGGGACAGTGACGTAGGGAGGGGTCTTAATCTGTTACCCTGCCTAGGACCCCATTTGACTATGATCCAGCTCTGGAATAATAACTTTACTTAGACAACCCACTTCTGTCATACTGGAAAGACAATACACCAACAGGAAAGGAAAATACAGTTAGGGATTTAGATAGAGTTCCGTCTTTTTTTGGCCATCGTGTGACAGTGACTTTCATGAAATCCTTTTTATTCAGCCCAGTTAATAGCAAAAAGAATATCATCACGATATAAAGAGGTAACCATTCCTTTTTACTCATCATTTATGAGGTCGATTATCAAGTACATTGCCCCTTTGAGGTATACCTCACTAAACATAATAGACAATTAGAAAATCCACAAGGGTACATAACCGAAAAGATCACTGGCCTGAAGTACCTTTACCTGAGCTACCAAGAGATCCTGAAAGCTCTATCCCTTTATTGTCTTATTGAATTCTGAGGGAAAATCTCTGTCTTGTCTCCCACACCAATATCTTTAAAAATACTAGAACCAGACCTTTTTAGCAACAAATGAATTAAACACTACGGTAGTGGTGCCGGTTTATACCTCAGTGCCTCTCAAATCTGTGAAATAAATTTCCCTTACAAATTAAGCTGTCTGTAGCTCAACATCTTCCTGTAAACTTAATTTAGATGGCTGGACAGGAATCTACAAATTTACTGGTGTGGATTAACTGGTATGGCCCTCATGCAGAAACAATGTTTGGGCTGAAGGTCCTAGCAAGGCATGAATGGTGATGGGAAGTAGTCTAATTGTTATATTTTTGAATTTGGTAACCAGTGATCTCTGTCACAAAATCTTGATTCAGTCAGAGAAACTAACTTACTCCATAATGAAATCAATGTCTTTAAATAATCAAGATTTATATACATATGCTAGCAGCATGGCTAGGTAATGGCAGTGTTCAACTGTGCTAATTATGTTTATGAATGAGAGCTCCCTGTGACTCTTCCATTTCTAGGAAAATATATAACTTCATGACTACTGCTTGATATCCAAGTTCTGTAGATGGATAAATGTAGGGATAGCTGGGCCGGGTACTAGAATTAAGTTCAGTCATGTAAAAATCTTAAAATAACAGCAGATGTTCTTCTCTTCACTGTTGGAATAATCTTTACCTAAGGGATGTCCTGACAAGGATATCCCAACATCTGACCAATATACAAAAACCTTTAGATTTATAGACATTTTATGTCACTCATATGCTATCAGTGCACACCGAAGGGCATAAAGGTGATGTATGGAAGCATGCACTCAGAAATGAAAAAGGCACAAGAGGAACAGAATATCCTTAGGGACAATGAGACCATGTGCATCCAGAAGGAAAAAAAAACAAAAAGATGATGAAGGACCCCATGGTCAGGAGGGTAAGAAACTAAAGGGCAATATTTAAAATAGAGGGCTTAGGAGGGACGGAGAAAATACTGCAACAGTAAAGAGAAGGACATCTACTATTATGGTAAGATTTTATACAACTGTACTATGTCCTTCTATTTCACTGCTGCCGTATTCTTTAACTAAAGGAGAGTACAAGAGCTCAAGAGGAAGCTTGGAGGAGGAAGGCACAGAAGAACGGTCTACAAACCCATGCAGGATAGCCCTGGCAAAGACTGCCCTGGCCCTGAAATTACATCCAATTTGTAATGCTTATTGAAAGTATAAATAGAAGACCAAACACCAGTCTCAAGGATGGAATTTGTAGAATGGAATATGTGTGTTTTATCTTTAAGAAGCATTGCTAGGACTGAAGTGTATATAAATAGTAAGCACATGCTAGGTTCAGTGCCATTTTGTTAGTACAGCCAGAGAGTGAGCATGTATGAGTGTAAGAGCTAGCTTGTTTATAGGTTTATCTATGTAAGTTAAAGTTAATAACCCCTAATCCTGATGCGTTTGTACATAATAAAGCTGCCTGAACAGAACCCACAATGTCTCATCTATTGTATCCTGACTAGGTGAGTGACAGAACTGATATCCAAACCCTTGAAAAAGGCATGAATGGTGGCAACTACCCTAGCAGAATGCACTTTTACCATTCAAGAAAGACATTTTCTATGAAAAGAATAACAAAAAGAAATGGCCTTAGAAATAATGCAGGAGATGGTTTGTTTAGAAACAGAAAAAAAACAAAGTCTGGGATGAAAAGAAACAAAGAGCTGCTCAGATTTGTGAATAACTTTTGTTTTATCCAGGTAATATCTGACCTGTCTATGCAAGTCCAAGGTGTGAAGAACCTTTTGACTGGCATATTGTGGAGAAGAAAAAAAGTAAAGAAGATAAATAGACTGATTAAGGGACAACTTGTTGATCACCTTGAACATAAAATAAGTATTAGTATGAAGAGACAGCTGTCTCTATGGAAAACTAAGAATGGAGGAATAGCCATGAGAGCCTGAAGTTCACACACCCTCTTGGCTGAAGTGAAATCCAAAAGGACAGTCTTACAAGTACAGCATTGTAAGGAAACTGAAGAAGCAGGCTCAAAAGAAACCTGAGTCAATTTTTCAGGTACAAAACCGAGGTCTCAGGAAGGTAGAATAGGCTTCCTGGGATCCCTAATATGAAGGGCACCTTTAAGAATTTGCATAACCTCAAACCTAGAGACCAGAGGAGGAGTCAAGGGCAGACAAGCAGAAATTGCTGACAGTTGGGCTTTTACTGAAGAATATGCCAACCCAGCATGGAGTAAATCACACAAATAAGATAGAGCCAGAGGAACCTCGACAAAAAGGAGATCCGGTTGACGAGAGACATGCCAGATACAAAATCACTTCCACTTCTATTTAGTGGGTTTTCTGGATTCCTGTAGAACCTGAAGCATATTCTCAGAAAGCAGGTGCCTAAAAGAGATCAACACCCTATCACCCACAGTGTCATTTGAAGAAGGTGCAAGTCAGGAGACCTTGTCTTGTGCGAGGAGATCTACCCGGTGAGGTAACTTGTTATGATTGCCCCTGACCAGGTGAGAAGAAGGAGGAGTCAGTGGTGTCTGGTCCAAAAGGGAGTCACCAACAAGATTTTGGGAGATTCCTGCCTTGTCTTGTACAGAACTCATGGTAACAGAGGAAGGGGAGGAAAGGTTTACAGAAACATCCCCTTCCAAGGAAATGGCAGAACATCCACCTTCCAAGCCATAGGACTTGGGACTCTGGAACAGAATTGAGGAAGTCTTCTGTTCAGAGGGAAGGCAAAAAAAAACAAAAAAACAACCTGAGAAATACCTCACTGATGGACAATGTCTAGCAACACATTTCTGTGAAGCATCCAGTTGCGAGCTTGTGTGCTGTTCCTGCTCAAGGAGTCTGCCACTATATTGTGCTCTGAGGGAATGCAAATTGTCTAAAGGGTCACTTGACATTGAATACCTAGCTCCCAGTCCTAAAGAGCTAGTTTGCAAAGAAGTTAGGACTCTGTACCCCCCATGTGATGACATACAACATCACTGTGGTATCGTCTGTGAATATTTTGAGGAGTATGGGATGAAAGAGTGAGTAAAAGGCTTACAGAGCCATAAGCAGAGGCCTCATCTTCTTTGTGCTGATGTGCTCTGACCTTTGATGAGGAAGCCAGAGACCCTGAAACTTTAGGTGGCCCACAGGAGGCACCCCACCCCCATCTGAGATGTCTGTAAAGAGCTCCTCAGTGGGAACTGGAGCTTGGAAAGGAAGCACCAGGATCAGAGAATGTTGATGAATCCACCACTTTAGCTAGAGCTTGAGACAGGTTAGAAAAAGTACCAGGAAATCCAGGGAGATTAAATGTTGAAGCCAAACAGATTTCAGGTATAACTGAAGTTTCCTCATATGGAGCCTGACAAGAGTGAGCATGGGAATGGTGGAAGCCATGAACCCTTGATAGCCACATGCCGCCCCCACCGCCCCATTAAGGAAACCATGGTAAACAATTTCTCCAAAGCCAACTTCATGCTTCTTAAAACAGAAGTTGTGAACTTCATGACATCCGTGCAGATAGACAATACAGTTACAACTGCTGAATCCTACACAAATGCACTCTATAGCACTTACACAAGTGCATGGATTGCGCTATCCCAAACGGAACCATGATGCTATCCTCCAAAAAAAGGAAGCTAATCTGGTGGTCCCCTGCCATAAACAAACTGTATGAAATCCAAACAGCCACAAAAACCACAAACTTTAACCAAAAGGATGATCCGCTTAGGCAAATGCTTTTCAACTCGCTTTATTAAAATAAAGTAAAACGTTAACAATTTAAATAACGCTTTTCGTCCAAATCAATGATCAGACTTCTTCAGACAAACTGACAAACATCTGAATAGTAGTAAACAGTTGTTTAAATAGCCCAATCATTTTTTTTTTTGCTGGTGCTGTGGTATCATTTATGGTGACAGCAGATGCTACTCAAGGCTAGATTCCTACCTACCTGGGGCACATATTTAAAGAGCTCCGTCATGTTTCTCTACATATTGCCCTGTGAGATGTATCTTAGGTCATTTAAGCACACATGGACTATAACCGTCTCATACTGGTACTTGTCATTTAAAGACCTAATTGCAAGCATGATTTGGTAGATCCTGGCTACAGACAAACAGCTCACTGTGATCTTCTCCTTGTTTAGCCTGGTAAGGGGGACATCAGTATGTCTTACAATGAAATCCATAATAACGATAATGTATGGCTGTTTGGGGTGTTGCCTTATTGACTTGGAAGCAGAGATACTATGATTTACAGAGTTATGTGTTTTGTGAGGTGCTGTCTTAATTGAGTGTGTGCAGGGCCACTGAGAGAAGCTTTTAGGAGGTTTTGGGGGTTTGGGTAGATTACAAATGAGTGCTTCTGCATTATCTAACAAGCCAGAAAGAGATAACGGGGACGCACCTACTATTATACCTCATCCTTTGTAGATGGAAGGAGTAGAGGAGAATCCCTTAAAGGTCAAAATGAGAGTGTTTAGTAGTATACTATTAGATGACTTGCAGTGGTATCACCCTCTGCACAGACTGGCAGCTTTTGGATCAGCTGTGAAAAGTGGGAGACTATGTTGAGCATTTCTATAAGGTATTTTAAACTGGAGAGGATTGCTTATATACAAGGCACAGGGAATTGCATTTGTAGTATCAGAGGAGGTTAGAAAATATCATAATACTGTTAAAGAAAGCTAACAACAGTACAATAACAAACAAATGGTGTTTCTTTAACAAGTACAGGCTGATAAACAACACAGAAGTGTTTAATAGCACTGACACAGTTAGAGCAAGTGCAAAAATGCTTATATCAGCTTTGTAGGTTCAGATATTTTTTAAAGCAATCTAAGTCTTGTAATCAGAGGTGCCCAAACCAGGTGCAAGGAAGCTCTGAATAAATGAGCACAGTCTGACAAAAAATGTAATTCTTTTATACCAGCAGGATGAAAGACTTTTACACAGTTAAGCCCTCAGGCCATTCAGACAAACATACAATAAGCCTTCCACCAGCAGTTTCCAACTCAGATGGGTTGAATTCAATTCTTTGCTCCCACCAGAGTGCAAAAGAACCATCTTAATGTTACATGAACTGGTTTTCAGCTCAAGTGCAGTAACAGATGATTACAACAAAAGTCCTAATTCCTGCAGTATTAGAGATGCTCACTAACCCTGGAAAAATATTCACAAAATACTGAAAAAAGTGGACAGACAGAGGAAAACTTCAACAGCACAAAAAAAACTATGCAAAGCTTAGAAATATTTTGGGAAACTCCAAATAGCTTTTGCAGTATTAGGGGAGGTTAGGAAATGTCCAGAATACTGTTAAAACAACGTAAGAACTGTACAGTGACAAAAATATGGTGTTTCATTAACAAGTTCAAGCTAAAAAATCTGTGATAAATTCAACCAAATCAATAATTGCAGCACAGAAGTGTTAAATAGCACTGAGACAGTTAGAGCAAGTGCATAAAAGTACTTCTATCAACTTTGTAAGTCCAGATGGTTTTAGAAGCAATCCAACCCAGGCACAGGGAAGCTCCCAGAGTTAGGAAGGTCATAGTCCACCTTAGAAACTAGAGAAAGGAGATCTAAGACATACCTGCTCATATGAGTCTGGTTGTTGATGGCACAAAAGGATAAAGTGGCAACAGTCCAAACTTTATTGCCCAGCCTTTCCATAGCCCTACTATCTTTATCAGAAGGCAACAGCTTAGTAGTGGACAATAACTTTGATGGCTTGTCAGAGGAGACCAACACCATAGAAGGGTCAGCAGAAGGGCATTTATATAGAAATTAGCCCTTCTCAGGTACTTTATGGAATCTCGCTAGCTTCTTAGGAGCAGTGGGCTGAGAATCAGGGACTACAGAAGTTGTTGAGAAAGTATTCATAAGGGCAGCCAGAACAGGAGAATCAGCAGATGGCTTGGGAGACTCCATCTGTTGGAGCCCATAATATCTTTTCTGAAACTCAAAGGCCTGAGAAGAATCTCACTTAGAATAGTCCATCATATGGGCAATGGTATCCAGAAAGGAGAGCTCCTCAAGGGGAGAATCTGGGCTTAAGGAATCCTCCTCCTCCTTTGAACCATGGTCCTATGGGAAGGCATTTGGTTAAAATAATCCAAAGATTCTTCCCCTAAGCCCAGGTCCTCATCCAAGGAGTCCAATTACCTAGGCCTGTTGAGTGGAGTAGAAGACCAGGGAGGAGCAGGAACAGAGACTCTTTGAGGAGGCTTCAAGGCCATCAAAACAATAACTAAATCCTGAGTAATATCCTCACATTGACATTGGGGATCCTTACCAACAGGGGAAATATTCTTTGCTTTTTTGTTTCTTTTCCTGAAGGATGTCTGCTTAAAACACTTTTGTAGGGTCAGACCCCTGACATGACTCAATAATGGTGATAGGAATCTCTTCCCTAACTAAGATATGAGGAATCCACCTCAGTCCTTAAGATATAATCAGCTGAGGTCCCCCTTCAATGCCAGGTACAGACATTTAAAAAGTCAAGGATATGTGAGAAGATGGATCCATGTTGGAATCCCACAGGGTTACAGCAGAGGAATCCAAAGTAAACACTGAATGGTCCTCCTGGATTTCACCATCTTTAAGACAGATGTCTGGGGGAGGCTGGATAGCAGCCTGATCAGACCTAATGCTTTTTCTTTGCTTCTTCTTGGCAGATGGCTGGCCTTTGGGATGGGAGGATTCCACCATAACACCTTGAGCCAACAACTTTTGCTCGGTATAAGAACAAGGAGGAGAGATAACTACAAAGGGTCTTAGGTAGAAATGCCTTGCAGATAGAGCACTGCATATGATCATGAGAATCATCCAAACAGAAGAGATGCTGTTTGTGATGGTCTTTATGGGGATCTGCCTCCCAACTGACATTTACTCTTTCTGCATGACATGAACACAATATTCACAAAAAAAGAAGAGCAGGAACCTCAGCATGGCATTTATCTGAGAATACGGCTTGGTAACCACCACATTATAGGTTCATAGGTTCATAGGTTCATACTAGGCTATCTGCCCAAGGGCATTTATAAGCCTAGCCCATGGACATTCAGACTGATGTCCATTAATGGTGTTCAGACTGGCAGCAGAGACGTTCTGAGTGTGTGCTTCAGTACATCACCTTTATGCCCTTTGCCATGCATGGGAAGTATATGTGTGATGTACAGTGTCTATAAGTACTAAAGGCTTTGGTATACTGGCTGGCTTTGAACTCTCCTTGGCAAGAGATCCCTTAGGTAAATACTGCAACAGTGATATGGAAGGATGTCTAGTGTACAGTCATATGGAACATAATATGTTCAAAACAAAGATGCCATCCCTTTAACAAATTTCATATACCTCATAATAAGTTCAGAATGTGTGCAGAATAGTACCATCAGCCTCATATAATCACAATTTGCTGGATTTTTGTACCCCATTGACATATTAGTTTATGTGCCTTAGATGTTACCTTAAGGGATATATCTAAGCTACAGCAAGATTTACAGGCTGCCTCTGTCCATTAAATACATAGGTGCTAAAACAGGGTGTATTTCTGATTTCCCATCGACTGGTCCACATTTCTCTTGGATAGCATTAGAGAAGAGCTCTGGTAAACATAAATGGGTAGTCTGTTCCAGAGAATGAGAATTATCTGAGACCCTTACCTATACCTCCGAAGTATCCTATTTATGTCAAATGCAAAATTTAAATCACTAGGTAAACTAATTTTGATGCTCTTCATTATGCAGATATGCAAAAGGTCCATTAGAGTGGGATCCATGGATGCTTTGTATGCAAGGAATAGATTGCCTTTCAACAGTCTGTAGAAAACAGAGCATAGAGATAGCCTTTGAGATGATCTGCATAGGGCATGCTGTTTTTGCCCTGAATTCTTTTTGCAAGACACTGTGGTGGATGTTCCAGTTTTTGCTTGTGCCTGCTCATGTACATACAAAAGGAGGCATTGTACTCAATAATGGGCCAGATGAGGGCTGAGTACATTGGAACGATGAGTTCCTTGGACCTAGATACCATGCTTTGCTTATAAGTTAAACAACATAGAATGATTTCCTTACTACTTTAGACAAATGTCGTTCACAAGCCAGGTTACTATCTACATGCCCAAATCCCTGACTACTAGTTCTACCCTTAGGGATGCGCTGTCAATGAGTTAATTTTCCTATTGTGGCTGACTTTCCAAAGAGTGGTTTTATATATTTATTTTTGTTGAATTTTGAGAATTTGTCTGTGTTAGTCCTTCCTGAAAGATGTTAGTGTCTTGGGTGGATTCCATGATTGGCCCTATTTTTTAATCATCTGCAAACTTGGTCAGCCAGAGGCCCTTGGCATGAGTCTTGACTTCAAAGAATTAGATGCCAAAAAGGATGACCTAGCACAGAGCCCTGAGGGAGTCTACTGGTGTTTGGCCTCTTTGTGTAGGTGGTCTCCTCATCCAAACTTCCTGGGTCATATCTGAAAACCAGCTGGGTATCCAGCATGTAACATAGGGTTTTATGCCTGGATTCATCAGTTTCTTTGCAATGTCTGAGTGGGTATTGTATCAAATGCCTAGGCCAGGTCAATGTAGACAGCATGCATGCATGTCTTTGTCCTCATCCTTTCCTTAGTCACCTTCTCAAAAAAGCCCACCAGATTGAGTAGGCATGATTTATCCTTGAAAAACCATACTGGATTGCATACAGTGTTTGAAGGTTTTCTTTGGCCTTATTAATCTTTTTCAAGATAATTAATTCCATGACTTTGCATATGCGATAGTTAGACTTATGAGACTGTAGTTAATGAGGGTCTGTTGATGGCCTGCCCTTGTATAGAGGGATGACTGTTGCAGTTCTCCATTTCCATGGCATAAAGCTCATCTGAAGTCTATAGTTAAACAGTGACTCCAGTGGTCCTGATAGGTCATGTGTTAGGCTATCTAGGAGGCATCCTGAGATTTTATTAGGGCCCATTAATGCAGTGTTTTGCAATGATAATTGGGGGATTTTTGTTTGATGGTATTTCCTGGGGGGATGCTGAGTGAGAGAGAGGGACAAAACTGGATCTGAATTTGTTGGCCAACAGATTTGTTATATCTTAACTCTCCATGTAGGGGGCTCCATTTACTATCAGTTATGCACACTGCTCTGTGCTATCTTAGAGGTTTTTGACATAGCTAAAGAATGCATTGCAGTTGTCCTTTATCTCCAGTATGGCTTTAGTAGACTTAATATGACTATTGATTGTTTGTTCAGAATGGTGAGAGTGTTTTTATCATGCTGAGCATAGCACTTCCCAATATTGGCTATGACTTTTTTTCTTTTGCTGTACAACCTGTTTATGTTTGGATTTCACCAGGGTAGTTTGTTTTTTGAGTTAGTACTAGGCTTATTACTGCTAGTCATTGGTGTCTCTATGGATTTATTGATATGATTGTAGAGGGTTTCTTTGAACAATTCTGCATATGCAATTGTGAACTTAGGCTCATGGGAGGGGGATTGAAAATCTGACAGGTTATCACTTACTAATAGGAAGTTTTCCTTAGAACAGTTACTAAATGTTAAATGGTTAGCCAGGGTCAAAGATTTTTTTTATCATGAAAGAAACAACTTTTGGTTCAACCTTACCAGAGAGGATACTATACTGGGGATGGTGGTTACAGCATTGTCCACATACAAACATATTACAGGACAGACAGAGACACAGACTGACAGCAGAGGTGATAATACAAAAGGGGACACTAAGGAAAGACACCCACAGACAGAGTCTGGGCAAGTGGTGTTGTGGAGGCATGGACAACAAACAGGGAAACATCAGGGACATACAGAGAAGGGTGCCACCTTTAGGAGGGCTAGGTTGATGGTTATAGCAGCCAGACAAGCCAGCCCAGAGTGGAGCCTACAGAACTCAGTCACCTCTATATTATCATAGATGGGCAACAATACAGTATACGTGACTTGCCCCCTCTGGCAAGTAAGTATATGTTCTACAATCTCCTCCTCTGTAGGAAAACACACAAAAAAAAGTCATTAACAAGCACAGCATAATCATGGACAGCAAAAACAACCTGAACCTACAGATTAAGGCCTTCTATATGATGAGTAAGCAAAGAGTGGAGCTGTACTATAATACTGAGGCTGCCTCTCCCTAAATTCCTCTTCTCATTAACAGACAAGGTCTGGCTGGCACTTCTTCAGACAACTATATTTGTGCCTATGGCATCATTTATAACATTGTTGAGAAATAGTCTGGCATAACTCATACAGGAAATCTTAAGAATTGTCTCCAGTAAGCAACCCATGCGCTGGATGTGCAATAGGTGAAGACAGATTTTAGTCTCCCTGCTGTACCTTGCAGTATTTCTTCCACACAGATTTCCTACAGAGGTCATAGCTGCTCACCAGTTCAAGTCTAAAAGTGAAAATAATAACTGGGGTGTAAAATTACTCATCATGAACACTATAGAATTCCGATCCATGGCAGCATGATGCAGGTGTTCAATACACTGGTGCGGAGTAACAATTGTGTGGACAGGCTACATAGCCATGCACACCCTATGAGACATACAAGCACAGTTATGACGGGCAGCTGGGTAACACAATAACCATGGCATCACTTTTCTGCAAATGTGTGACAAAGACTTAGTATCACAGTTTGTTATGGAGTACACATATCATAACTGATCACAGTGCAAGTGAACAAAGCAGATTAGGCCACCTGGTGAGGAACGTGGCTGATAATACCTAGCAATATTTGCACAGTTTAGGTTGCATTACACTAAATCATCTCTAGTAACATAAGCTCTACACTACAAACCACTTTACTGCATGGTAAACAGCATCATCTCTATATTGTAAGGGACTGTACTACAGAGACTGATAGACTATGTAAGGAAATTTGAAAGCAGGGAAGAGAACTTGTAATCTATACCACATTGTGGAACAACTCCAGGATACATGGATGACACCCATATCTATCACACCATACTGATTGTTGTGTACCTGCAATGACATTGTCCTGGCAGGTTTATTGCATTCTGTGCTGTGGTGGGATGGTTAATACAATAAGGGCATAGGGAATAGGTAGGGAACTCTGCAATGCTGTTGAGTGTGTGTGTGTGTGTGCGTGTGTGTGTGTGTGTGTGTGTGTGTGTGTGTGTGTGTGTGTGTGTGTGTGTGTGTGTGTGTGGGTCCAGCTAGCATGGTGACAATAAGCAGGTGGAGCAACCATCGATCCCATAATGTATTTATTTATTTATTTACATTTGTTGGCAAGGAGAATCCGACTGGACACAGGTCCGTTTTCAGCAGAGGCCCAGGGAGCAAAGCTCCACATTGAAGTACTACTTGCATTATACAGTTAAAAAACATAGCATTTAAATATAGACATTAGTCCAGCTGAGGACTTAAGACAAGAATAAAGCATAGATGTAAAACAGTTGTACAATAGTACAGTTTTAAAATATGGTGACATATACTAAAAAAAAATACTAAACATGGTTACAAACGTAGTTGAGATTCATTATTGAACAGTTGATACAATCTATTTTTGAAGTACATAACAGCCATTAGCAGTTGTTGCTACAAGAAGTTGGTATTATGTGGTAGGTAGCTGGGAACATGAGTAACCAAGCTTGCTAAGAGTAGGTTGTTGATAGGGGGCCGAGAGATGTAGTGGGTGTGTGGAGTGGATGGTATTAGAGGGGGGGGGGGTTGCAAGGGCATATCTGGTAAGTTTTTAAGTGTGATTTTAGTAAGGATTTGAAGTGGGTGCAAGAAGTTACAGAGGTAATTGGGGATGGGAGGAAGTTCCAGAGTTTGGCTATATTGCAGGAGAATAATGCTTCTTCAGCAGAGTTAATGGCACTTGTGATGTGTAGGAGGTTTTTGTGGCTGGATCTTAGTGGTCTTGTGGTTATGTAGGGCTGGAGTAGATTCTGGAGAAATGGGACTTTTAGTGGTTGGTTAATTAGTCTGTGGGCGAGTGCGAGTTGGTACCACTGAAGGAGATGGGGGAGCTCTAGCCAGCCCAGTTCTGCTAGTGAGAGAGTGGTGAGTATGGTAGGAAGCTCCTGTGGCAAATTTGGTTATTTTGTTGTAGCAGCTTTCAAGCTTATTTAGGTCACATTGTCTTCTAAGGTTAGTAAATATTGGAGAAGCATAAAGAAGGGTACAGATAAGATGAGAATTTGCTATCGAAATTTTAGCTGCTTTGGTAAGTAGTTGCTGATTTCTATATAATGCTCCTAGTTTTTTGTGCATTTTTTAATGGTCATGGAAATGTGAATGTCAAAGTTCAGTTTATTGTCTATTTCTACTCCTAGTAATTTGGTGTGTTCTGTAGGATGGATGGTAGTGTTGTCTTTTGCTGTGATGTTAAAGTGATAGCTGTCTAGGGTAAGTTTGGTGGGTTGGAAGATTAGTAATTTTATTTTGTTTGGGTTGAGTACTAGTTGGGCATCAGATAACCAAGTTTCAATAGAAGAAAATGCTTCCTGTGTGACTTTTTGCAGTTCGGGTAGGGAGTGGGCTGTGCAGATGATGGCTGAGTCATCTGCGTATTATATGAGTGTGCCATGTGTTGTGGCTGAGGCTAGATTATTGGTGAAAATAGAGAAGAGTAAGGGTCCCAGAATGGACCCTTGGGGAACCCCTATGGAGACTGGTAGTTGGGGGGATAGATCATCCTGCCAAACAACTGCTTGTTGGTGGTCAAATAGGTAATTCTGAAACAAGTTGATGACTGATTGAGAGAAGAATAGGTTATTGAGAAGAGAGATTAGTTGTTTGTGTGGGACCATGTTGAAAGCTTTAGAGAGGTCTAGGAAAGGTAGGTGAGGAGAGATAACCTGCATTTTTATTTTGTAGGATATTGTTAGAGAAAGAGAGTAAGGTGGTGGTTGTGCTATGGTTAAGTCGGTAACCGTGTTGAAACACCCATGCATGCTGCACTGTTCATGCACAATAAGCTGCAGTCATCGGCAGGAGAAACTGCACAAACCATGGGAGACAGCCAAGAGAGCTGACATCCCTGTTGGATGAGGGGTTCAGTGAAAGCAGAGGACAGATGACTGTTACTTACCATCTTGGAATGTAATATTGATCCTGAAGTTAGTGGGCAGACCCTGTATGTTGGACACTGCAGCCAGCTGCACTGTATGGGGACCAGATGACAGCTTGTTGCACACACAGGAACAGTGTCTCAACAGTTATGACATAACATTGCAGAAGGCAGTACACAGCGCATGGTGGTGGAGGCAGTGAGGTGGCAGCTGTTATTAAATCTGGACAACACTGTATATACAAACACACATACACACACACAAACTGCAGGTGCATTTTAAGATCATAGGAGGTTACTAGGCTAATGGCCCTGGGGTCCTTACAAGCTTACCCAAGAGTTTATCCCCAAAAAGAAACTTCAGTCAGCACATGTTGCCACTGTCAATGAAGAACACAGGTGGAACCCCTGGGACAAATTTGTGTATTCCCATCTACTCATCAAGGTTGCACTTGAAGAAGGTCAGTGAGGTACTCTGATGTGTATGGAAGTCTGTTCCAGAGATGGGTCAGGCTCTGGGAGACAAACCTGTCTTTCCAGCAGGTTTTGTTGATGCTGGCTATTAGATTCAGGCCTTTCAAGCGGGTAATGTGAGATGAGTTAGACTTATGGATGTGGAGCATCTCTAGAAGGGCAGGGTCCGAGATTGCCTTGTAGGTGAGATACAGATCATATATGAGCAATCTGTATGATACCAAGTAGAGTGATAGTGATTTGAGCCTGTCAGCATAGGACAGGTGCTGGAGTATTTCTGTGGCCTTTCCAATAAGTGCAGATGTTTGTAGCAGTACATACCAAATGAGGCATATATATACTCAATTATTAGTCTAATGAGGGAGGAGTATAGAGAGGTAATAACCTCCTTTTTTTCTGGATGCAATTCCTGTGCTTATGAGATGAACCAAGCAAAAGGATTTTTCTGACCACTGCCATTACATGATGGCCAAATGTGAGGTTATCAACCTGATTACCCAGGTCTCTCTCCACATGTTGTTTGCTTAGGGAGTTGCCGTTGATGTGGTAATCAGTAGGGGCTGTGTTTTTGCTGAATGGTATGATAATACATTTTTTTTGTGTTTAGTTTGAGGCTGTGATTTAGGCACCAGTCGTTAGTTGCTATGAGACCCTCTTACAGCATGTTAATATCATTTGATAAGTCAATGATAGGACCCAACCTACAGTCATCTGCAAACTTAGACAGCCACAGACCTTTTGTCTTTGTCTGGACCTCTGAGAAGTAGATGTCAAACAGTAGGGGTCCCAGGACAGATCCCTGGTAAACTCCAATAGACACAGGTCTGCTATCAGAGGTGGAAGCACCTATTTTGTCTTTGAGGGTCTTTCAATGAGCCAGTTGGCCACCGACCTGATGACATAGGGATTTACACCAAATTGTGTTAGCTTTTTGAAGATGTCCAAGTGGGGGATTGTGTCAAAGGCCTTGGCCAAGTCAAGGTAAGCTGTATATACTGACTTTCCCTTATCCAGGGCTTTGGTGACAGTCTCAAAGAAGTCAACCAGGTATAACAGGCAAGATCTGCTCTTGACAAATCCGAACTGGATGGGTTCAAGTGTTTGGAGATTGCCTATGTCCTTGTTTATGATATCCATAATTATACACTTCACTGCTTTACAGATCAGACTTGTCAAGCTAATGGGGCAATAGTTTCCAGGGTCAATAGTGGCATCACCTTTGTGCAAGGTGATGACAATGGCAGTTGTCCAATCTGCTAGAATGAAGCCTGTACTAGGTTGTGGTTGAACAGGGTGCTCATTGACAAAGGCAGTTCTTGCTGGGGATGGTGCAGAATACAGCCTGGGATACTATCAGGTCCCATGGAAGCTGTGTTCTTTGCCTAAGATAGGGCTTTTAACACTTGATCTATGGAGATGTGAGGTGTGGGACAAGTATTGGGGATGTCAAAAGGGACTTTTGGGGCATAGGGGGTGATGTTTGCATTGAACCTATCTGCTAGTAGGTTGGCTAAGTCAACAGGATCAGTGTAAGTGATACTGTTAAGTACTAATTCAGAACAAACCTGGGCTTTGCCATGTAGGTTCCTGACATAACTGAATAAGGTTTTGTGGCTTCCCATTGTTTTATAGGCTAGTTTTCATTCATAATTGGCTTTGGAGGTTTTCACTAATTATTTAATTTGCTTATTGAGGCTAAGGAGGGAGTTTTTCCAGTTTTGAATGTGTGTCTTTTTACTCTTGAACAACAGTTTACTCCTTTGCTTGTAACGCCTGTTGAAGGAGGATGTCCACCAAACAGGTTTATGTTTCCTTGAGGAGCAGGTTTTAGTTCTGTTGGGTATGGCTGAGTCCATACAGTTGTGCAGGTGCTTGTATACTGCATTGGCATACTGTTCAGCATAGTTGTCTGCATCCTCTGAGGGGGGTGGTGGTGTGAGGCTAAAGATACCCTCCCTTAGGAGGTCAAAGTCAGCTTTTGAGAAGTTTTGTTTAGCCTGATTACGGCTGGGGAGAAGGTGTTGGGTGGGATAGAAACTTAGAAACTTCAAATGAGACACTCCGATGATCTGATCTCACCAGGGAAGAACATACTATGGGAGTGGTGCAGTGGTTGCCCATGTAGGTGAGAATAAAGTCCAGAATGTTATCTCCCCTTGTGGTGGATGAGACAAGCTGGGCTAGTGTGTTACAATCGATAAAGTCAAGGAATCGTTGAGTGAGTGCATTAGTGCAGGAATAGTTCACCCAGTCTATCGTGTGGTAGTTGAAGTCACCAGGGATCAAGGTGTTAGGGGATACCATGGTAAAGTCAAGTAGATCCAGATAGGAGGAGTGGGTGTCACTATCATTATCCTCCATGTGAAGAACAAGGCACAACATCTAGATGCAGGCATGATTGGGCTTTTCCAACAAAGCCTTAATAACTAAAATAAACTAATCAGATGTCATAACCTTCAGGACAATAATTCTAAGTGGTAGATTGGATTTGGGATCTTGACTGGCCAGGATTGCCCGTGTGTCTGTCTGGGGATATCTCCACTGAACAATGGCTAATGACAGTCATGTAGGACATTAGTAGCACATCATCTTGCTGTATACCAACATGATCATGTGCTTTACCAGCACCCAGAAACATCCAGGCTGCAACTACAAACACTTGCAGCTCAGGTTACATGTCTGTGGGGAATGTACCAGGTAAGCTATGTGACATTTCATTGCCCTGGGGTAATGCACCGATTGAGTTATGTGACGTTGCATTGCACTTGCACTGCCTTATACTCCTTTCTTATTACTTTTTCTTCTTGCATATTCCCATTGATTTATTACATTTATTAGTTTATGTTGTTGGATTTGCCTCTTGTGCTGTAACATTTATTTATGTTCTTATCCATGATTATTGTTTTTGTAGTATTTCCCTTTGGCTTCATTTATGTCTGAAAAGGGTCTTTGTACCAGTGTACTTGCCCAGTTAGCAATTGTATATTGAAATAAACAAATAAATAAACAAATAAACAAATGTTATACCTAAGTAAGTTCCCTGTTTGAGTTTGGCCACTACCTCATCTTCTTTTTCCCCTTTGCACCCTTTTCCACTATTCAGTACCATTCTGAATCACTTGCTCACTTTTTAATCCACTTTATTGTTACCCACTACTTGACTTACAGTAACCAAACTCCCTCCCTCCCTTTCATACCTCTGATTAAAACTCCCTCAAAAGTTTTAGTCACTCTTCTAGTTTCCTCCCAGGGCATAACTTCAATATCTCTGTTAATTTAATTCATATGAATTCCTCTCCTAACCTTATATGCATAACAGCATAACACTTTTCTAACTAATATCAGTATAATATCCGATAATGTTAAAAAAAAAATATTAGCAGGCTTGCATACAACATACCATTCACTGCTATCACCCTTTATTATTATATTATAGAAGAACAATTAACATTGTACTCCTCTTGGACAGCAAAGCAAACACAGTTTAACTACTGATATTATTTGTACGGTATAATGCAACTTCTAGTATTATGTTTTTCTTTATTTTTTTCTGCCTCTACTCACCAACTCTTCCACCCCTCTGAGTATTGTATAAAGCTATTACCCTTACATTTCCTGTCTAAAAACTGCTAAAAGTGCAATGATAAACCCCTAGATGTTCAGAATGATCATCCTTGACCTGTTAACTCTAAAGTATCTGCCAAGAAAACAAACATCTAGAATAAGTAAGCCAGAAATATCTAAACATTACTGCGAAAATATATACAGCATGAAATGAACCACAAAGTTACTTCTACAATGTGGGAACATTTACCTTAACCCAGGACCTGCCATACCTAATACTGTCTTGAGAAATCCTAATAGGAAATTTGTGCAACTGGTCAGTACTAAAGCCTGACCATCCTTCTGAGTGGTGTGGATATTGGAATGTCAGATGCACAACATATACAGTCCATTCACTGTACTGCACAGACCACATAAGTGTTTCTTCAAGCATTGGTAGCTGTCCAATCCTACATAGCTTCTGCTTGGAAATCACATTCTGCCTTTTCTATTAGTGGGTTGCACGCTTGGATAATCACTAGGGGAAATATTTTACCAAGGATTCTATGACTCCCCTGATAGTTCCTACTTCATAGTCAATAATAATCAAACTATCATTTATTAATTGTAGTTCTATAGTGAACACTCTTGTGTATTGTTTTTAGTGTTTACCACTCTTGTTGTTTCTATTTTTTTTTTGTTTCAATTTTTATGTACATAGTTTTTTAGTAATACATTAAATAGGTTACTATTATCTTCATTCAGATATGGTTCATCTGTTTCACAGTGTATTGTATTGACTGAATATATCAAATCTCTTTTTTATGATGTTTTCTATTTGCTACATATGACATGCTGAAATTGAGTCATGTCATGTTTTATATTTGAATAAAATGCTGAATTAAAAAAACTGCGCTGCATAGACCATGTGCGTAAATGCATGCAATACTTTTGCTCTATGCTTGTGCTTGTTCTGTCCTCTTCCCCAGTGCTATGACATACTGTGCCCACCTTTACCCTCCATGGAGGGCAGCTACAGTCCATTCTCCCTTCAACTCCTCACTCAGCACTTCCTCTGCTGTTGGCATATGCATATTGACCAGTGTAACACTCTTGACTTGTAACTATTTGCGTAACATGGCAAACTACAAATGTCTTGCTATATGTCTCAAGAGTGCACTACAGTGCACCAGCATATGCACCCAGGTAATAAAGCAATACTTTAACAATCAGAACACATGCTAAATGATGTTCAGTATTCATACCATTGTACTGCTGTAAATGTGTAGTATTGTACAGCATCTTTGCCTCTGATAGGGGTCATCCACCATGGCCAAAAGGCATATGCAGCATTATCCGTATCACACAATAGCAAACACCATTATGAGTAGTCTGATAAGTATATTCAAATGACCAGACCTTCATGAGTTTTAGGGTGGACAATCTGTGTGCCTAGAAACTGGATAATATTGTGGAAAGTCTACTCCGCATGAGATGGTGGTATACACATGTACTAGATATGGGAATAATGGGAACTGCCTGGATGGTGCACTGAAACCGTATGGATAATTCTATACATTACACACCACATGCCAGGTAATACACTGAGTGTCATATGGAGAATGTGGAGTTTGGTTGATGACAAAGTGTGTGGAGTCATTGCCCTTTGAACCTCTGCAAGTGGTCACAGAATACCTGCATAGTAATGTTTCTATGCTTTGCTGCCCATGGGAACCAGATATTCTCTTTCACATGCATCAGAAAAAACATCTAGGAAATAGTGAAGACTTTCTGAGGTTACATTCTGCAAAGTCCCTGGCATGTCCTCAGTTTGATACTGAAAGTTCCTCATTGAAAGAATGGTTAATGCTACAGAAGCCTTTGTGTCCACTGGGAGAGGCATTCCACTCATCCCCCTTGTTTCCATATGAGGACAGCGCTATTGAATCAGCTCCTGTGTGATACCTTGGCTCACACAGCAGTGGTCAGATATGCCACATTCACAGAAGTAATGGCATGTCAGTTGCTGATGTACCTATTTTAATGGGAAGGTGCTATATAACAATCTGGGCATTGGCTTCCTTCCAATTACTAATACGTGTTGACTAGGAAGAGGAGATGTTACACCAAGCAACTTGGTGTGAGCAATAACATATTCAACAACAAATTCTGGTGAAAAGAAAAGCTGATTTGATGTGCCACATTGATCAAATTGTATACATTTCTAAATTGTGCTGACATGGTTACTTCTGTCATGTCTTAGCATGCAATCCCTGATTTCCATGCCACTGTGTAGACCTGAATTTTTCCAGACAGGTTCCTTATGATCCACAATCTGAACTTACAGAACATCAACTTATGCAAGAGAAACTCTCAGGTCGTAGCTTGCCATATCTCAGGCTCTATGCTCATGGAGGTCCATAAAGACTTTTAAATGCTAACTGTACTACCAATGAATAAACATCACTTTTATATCTTTTTATAGATGATTTCAACGGAGCACCTACACCACAATGGCTGACTGCATCCAGTCATTCCTAGATTAGTAAATGCTTATTGGCGTGTAAAAAAAAAAAAAAAAAAGAGTTGCCCAGAACATTTGAGACATTGTCCTCAGTAATGACACTCCTACTTGCAATACGTCTATAGTATCTTCTTCTCTTGTCAAATGCCATCACTAATCAATAATTTTTCTTTACAGGTATCTAAATGAGTTGTGCAAAAAAAATTATGAGCTGTCAAAATTAAAGGGCAAGGTATCTAACCCAAGTGTAGCCTCAATCACTTAGGGCAATTAATTTTACTCCAATATATCAAATAGAATAAAGCATGTAATCCCAATCAGTACTAAATGTATTAGGAAATATATAACTAAAATGCCATGGTTGTATGCCAGCATTAGTATTTTCAATGCCCCTTCCTCCCTCAGAGTTTATAGAGCATGTCCTGATCTATAAAGCTAAAATTAACACCTCACCACCTCTGTGGACTCTGACAATGAATACTGTTGCCTAATCAACAGAGCCAAACATGTCCTCCCTAATCACCTACTGAAACTGTTAATACTCCTGAGATATGAAAAATGGTAAGTGTTATACCACTGCATAAAGAGGTCACATCTAAATCCAGGAAACTATAGGCTCATCAGACTAGCAAGTTGAAGAAATGGAATGTATTATATCTGATTTCATAACCTCTGATATATATATATATATATATATATATATATATATATATATATATATATATATATATATGTGTGTGTATATAAAATTTGTTTTAGACCTGGAAGAATGTAGTTTTGTAGTTTTGTCAAAGGGAGATCATGTCTACTTAATTTAGTAAACTTCTTTGGAGATATCAATGAAGCTGAAGATAATGGTCAGACAGTTCATACAGCATAATGGGTCTGGCCCAGATCTTTGACATCATTCTGCATGTTAGAGTTATAAGCAAACTTAAAAGTGTAAATATAGACCCCTACGCTGTACAACTGATAGCAAACTGACTGATGGATAGAACTCATGTTGATAAAGAAGCAGATACCACATCAGAAAACAGAAATTTGACTAGTGGCAATCCACAGAGCTCAGTATTAGGACCTTTCTATTCAGCATCCAATTCTTAGATGTCAAAATCTGTAGCCTGGTCATTTGGCATAACAAATTTGTCAGTGACTGCAAGGTGGATGTTGAGTTTTGTTCCACATATGATATAGTATTATTATAACATGTACAGTGTATTAGAAATGTCTTTAAATTAAATGCAAAAAAAGTGTAATATTGCCATCTTTAGTAAACCATTTGCTGCATTAGCTTCAAGTATACACAACACTCCATTACAAAGTAATATACTCTTGAGAGTTCATTGTAACTTTGGTGATGCCTCCCTATCCTTTGACTACCCCAATTAATAACTAAGGGTATCTCATGCAGGTGAAAAGAAGTTAGCATTCCTCTTTAATCTGGCCTCAACAGACAAATTGTGGAATATAAAGTCCCTTTTAGTTTGCATCTATCCAAATATGTCACACATCTAGAAAGTTCCCAGATGTTAACAAAAAAAAATCACCAGACCCTCAGCTACCAAGACAGTTTTTTCTACCTAAGTAGTGTTGGTAGTGTAGCTCTGAGCTAACGAATCTGAGATATATAACATTAAGTATCCTATTTTTTGCTTATTTCTGAGTTATTTATAGCACTTTTATTTTACTCACTGTGTGTGAGGTATTAAGTAGAATTTTCTACAACTGTTAAGCATCTGGTTGGGCTTGTTTGTTCTGATTTCCTGCTAGGAGTGAATTATATAACATGTTTGCATTTAAAACCATTCTCTAGAGTCTCCTTGATCCTTTATCTGTTTAAACATTTCTGCAGTTTTTTTCTACCCAAGTAATGTTGTTAGTGTAGCATTGCCCATACTCAATCTTGTGTTTTGGGCCAAGTTGTTTGTTAGTAGAGGCTGTGTGTCTGAGCACAGGTCCCAGGTCATCATAGCTTAAACAAAGCCAGTATAGCATTTCACTGAGAGTGAATTGTTTGTGGTCATCGGCTGACTGGAATTGCCTGAATTACGCCTTGGAATAAGCACCTCATTGGTTCTTTCAAGCTTTTTTTAAAGTTGTTTCAGGTTTCAACTTTGTTATTTAAGAAGTTAACTTGTGACTGTTTCTGCCATTTCACACTGAGCTAATCGGAGGAAGATGGAGGAAGGGCTCTGAGCTAACTAATCTGAGATATATAACATTAAGTATCCTGTTTTTTGCTTATTTCTGAGTTATTTATAGCACTTTTATTTTACTCACTATGTGTGAGGTATTAAGTTGGGTTTGTTTGTTCTGATTTTTGTTTCCCACCCTTCCTCCCTCTTGGTATCCCTCTTGGTATCCTTTATACTTGGTGGCTTTGCAGTTGCCCACCCCTACTGTAAATTAGATCTAGGACACACCTCCGAGTCTAGTTTCATTACCTCATTCTAGCTATTCCAGGGAGAACATTTGAGAAGGCCAACCCAGTTAGCTTCTGCTCCTCCTTTCCACTTTACAAAAAAAAAAAAATAAGCTTGCTTCCTGCCTTTCCTATAAGTTGTCTAGTCCAGATACATATTTGCTGTATCCAGGACTGTTTGTAAGCTTTTGAGCCCCCAAGCCTTCTGTGTTGGAGGGAAGCCTTCTAGCTTAATTTTGTTTCTTAGAACTAGCCAGTTTTCTAGTTTCAGCACTCAAATCTGTTTCTTTGAGCTCAGCACTTGTTCAGAACTCATTGTAAGCACTAAATAAGCCACAAATTACTACAGCACTTAAATATCCTCACATGTCTAGAGAAAAACAGTTTTTAGTACTTAATAAATAAGCAGCTATCCAGGCATGTCTAAGGGTCAGCTCCCGGTGTTTTCTCCTGTCTACCTGATGAATCTGGGCATCTTGGGGCAATGCAGCAATTGCCTCATGTACACAGACAACCCTCTCCTCCTACCACCCAACACTACAACCTGTGAGAGATGCACTTATATAACCAAACTGGAAGCAAAGCTCTCTTCACCCAAGACTGGACAAGACAGTCAAGAGAAGAAGGAAAACACTTGCACCACACCACACTCATCACATAGTCCCTCAAAACCTACACCACCAAAATACACACATAGAAACACAAAACACACACCTACATTCATGGAGGCTCTCAAAAAAATCTGCCCAAGCAACAGGGACCTTCAAAGCAGAAATGCAAGCAACCTCCACCCCCAATACAACCCAAATGACACATAACCCACAAACTCAGTGTGCCACTCAACCACAGCCCATAAGGCATAACAACGTACCTAACACTCTAGTCATAGGTGACTCTATGGTCAGGCACACTGATGTTCCACTCACCAGGCTAAACAAGGAGAAAGTCACTGTCAGCTGCCTGTCAGGTGCCAGGATCTGCCACATAACTAAGGTCACCCCACAGCAAGTATAAATATGACTCTGTCATTGTCCATGTTAGTGTGAATCACCTGCGATGTACCTCCCTGGACTTCATGAAAAGAGACATGGAGGAGCTTTCTGATCTTGCAGACCAAGCAGGTATGACCCTAGCCCTGAGTAGCATCCTGCCATCACCCAGAATGACACCACAGTACAAGGACAAAATGATTGACCTCAACAATTGGCTAAGCTTCTGGTGTCATTCTAAGGGGATCCAGTATCTGTCTGCCTGGGATGATATGATCGACAAACCACAATGCTTTGCCAGAGATGGCCTGCACCTGTTGCCCTTGGGATACCGGATACTGGCTAAGGCTCTTACCACCCCTATAGTGCCTTTTTTAGACAAGATTCAAATGACAAATTCACCACTGTAACAGGTACAAGCAAGCAAAATCTGAGGGTAATGCTACTCAGTGCTAGAAGTCTAAACCTCAAAATGCACTCACTCGAGGCACTCCTTAAAATGGAGAACATCGACATCTGTGCAGTGACAGAGACCTGGTTCAAGGCTCCAGAGAGCACCCCTGCATTACCAGGCTATAATTCAAACCACACCTTTCGGCCACCTAACTTGGACTGAAGCACTAAAGGTGGAGGAGTGTCCATATTCATTAAGGATATCCACACCTCCAGGCTAGTTGCTCAGCATAATGCATTTGAGATTATCCAAGTGCAACTAACTCTTGACAAGACCACAATGCAAATTGTAGCTTGCTACAGACCCCCCACTATGCCCCAGGATTCCCACTCCTCATTTCTTGATACACTGGAAAATATTAGGGTACAACCTAGCACCCTAATAATGGGCGATTTCAACTACCCCTCCATTAACTGGGAAAACTACTCATGTACCAACTCTTGTGCTCAGAGTTTTCTGGAATTCATAAATTCCAATGCCTTGGATCAACTTATCCACACCCCCTCCAGAGGCAGCAATATCCTAGACCTGGTCATTACCAACATGAGCAACTGGTGTTCCACATCAGAGGTCAATTCCTCGTTGGTCAGATCCGACCACAAGCAAATCACCCTAGACATCCACATCCCAGCCCCACCCCCCATTAGGGAAACCACTGTAAAAAATTTCTGCAAAGCCAGCTTCACACTTCTTAAGACAGTGGCAAACTTCATGACACCCATGCTGATGGACAATAGAGATACAACTTCTGAATCCTATACAATTGCACTTTGTAAGCACTTACACGAGTGCATGGATCGTGCAATCCTAACAGAACCAAGATGCTATCCTCCAAAAAAGGAAGCCAATCTGGTGGTCCCCTGCTATAAACAAACTCTACAACAGAAGAAAGAAACTGTTGCAAAAAAAGAGTAAAATCCCATGATTGGAGGAACTCTGTGGTCAGTCTTAGTAAGAAGCTGAGATCCCTCATAAAAATCCTCCAAAGCTAGTTATGAAAACAAAATCACCACAGATTCTAAAGACAACCACAAAGCATTCTATAGCTATATCAAGAATCTCAATGGCAACACTCAGATCTGCTCTGAGTTACAGCATAATGGCACTAAATATACAGACCCAACTCATATTGCCAACATCCTGGCGGATAGGTGCAGTGCTAACTTTACCCCCCTCTCATCCCCTAAAGGGCCCATCTCTAGACAGAAAGAATGCAAAGTACCTGTAATCATGGCTGCACAGGTAAAAAAACACACTCTCCAAAGCCAAGAACACAGCATCCATGGGACCTGACAACATCCCAGGCTGCGTTCTACATGAACTACAGAATGAACTGGCACCTCATCTAAGTACCATGTTCAATCATAGCCTCACCTCAGGCTTTGTGCCCACTGAATGGCGCACAGCAATGGTTATCTCACTTCACAAAGGGGGAGCCACCATGGACCCTGGGAGCTACCGCCCCATTAGCCTGACGAGCCTGGTCTGCAAGGCTATGGATCGTATCATCATGGAAGTTATAAACAATGACACTGGTAATCTCCAAACTCTGGACCCTATCCAGTTCAGGTTTGTAAAAGACAGATCATGTCTCCTAAACCTGATAAACTTCTTTGAAGTGGTCACCAAAGCTGTAGATGAGGGTAAGGTGGTACACACAGCCTATCTAGATCTCACCAAGGCTTTTGACACCATCACCCACTCTGGAATTATAGACAAACTCACTAAACTATATATAAATCCCTATGTCACAAGATGGGTTGCCAAATGGCAAGTAGCAGACTCTAAATCCAACTTCAGACCAGTGACAAGTGGAGTACCACAAGGTTCAGTCCTAGGTTCTCTCCTGTTTGGTATCTACTTCTCTGAAGTACAGGCTAACACAGAATGTCTTTGGCTAACAAAGTTCACAGATGACTGAAAACTAGGAGCCATAATCAAATCTCCTAATGATGTGGACATCCTACAAAAGGGCCTCACTGAGACAGATGCCTGGTGTCAAAGCCATGGCCTCAAGCTCAATGCCAAAAAGTGCATTGTCATCCCTTTTAGTAAAAACTCTGTATCCATGAACTACCACATAGGTGGAAGTCTACTTAATACCGAAAGTGTGTTAAGAGACCTTGGGACACAGGTGGACAGTAGTCTCTCCTTTGATAATCACATCACCACAGTAGTCAGGAAATCCTTCTACGTGGCACACCTCACCACAAAATGTTTCTCATCCAGTTAAAAAGAGGCCATTGTTCCCCTCTGCTCATCACTCATTAGATCCATTATAGAGTACAACGCCCCTTTTGGTATGTACCTCAGAAGACATCTACAACAACTGGATAGGCCACAGAAATACCTCACAAAGAGGATTACCAGCCTCAAACAGATGCCCTACACAGACCATCTCAAAAAACTCCAGCTTTACTCTGTCGCATATTGCCTACTCAGAGGCAATCCCTGCCTAACATACAAAGCTTTGTCAAACGCAGAGCTGTTGGACATGCTCTATGTAAATAAATCCCAATCCCTCCAAGCTACATGCTATAGAGACCTAAACCTTGTCACCACAATAAACAGAACATGCTGGAGGGATAGATTCCTATCTCAGAGACTTCCCATACTCTGGAACAAGCTACCTATCTATATCAAACAAAGCTCCTCATTAGCACTCTTCAAGAAAAATCTTGATGATTGGATGGGAGATAGGAAATTCACCCTGGGGATCACTTGTGTGGCTCTGCTTGACAGGGGCACAGGAAAATAATTTTTTGGGTGGCAAAAGCCAGGGTAATGTTTGGCTAGGCTTATATAGGCCCTAGGGCCAATATCCTAGTACCTACCTATGAACCTATGAACCTATGACAGCAGTGAATCACCGTCTCCATATTTGGTCTGTTATAAATTCCTGTACTATGCCTTATGTCTAGCATTTAATGCTGTTAAGGACCAAGCCCTCCCTAAACTCCTATACTTCAAGCAAAACAAATGGCTCCTCAAACACCAAAACTAATGACTTGAATCTCCTTCAGCTAGTAAATAAGACATGGTAAAGAGCAGCTTTATTATTCAGTTTTTCCCTTATCTCTGGAATCCTCTTCTGTTATACGTAAAACAGAGATATGTCTTATCAACCATTATAGAAATCTTGACAGTTGTCTAGACACATGTCCTTTCACCACAGGCCTAAATTGTTTTGCCTGCTGGAGGCAGGACTAGCCCAGTGAAGGTGAATATAAGCAATATGATTATGGTCTATGAACTGTGTCTGCCTTGTAAACTCTGCAACTATCTCAAAGGTCTAAATATGACAGCTGACACTTGCCAAAATATAAGCAGTCTTTTTTTTTTTGGATAAATTCCATATAGAACTGTGTTGCTTCTGCCTAGAAACTAAGACAATTTGACTTAGATACATTTGCCAAGATACTTCTTATTAACTGGGGAATATATAATAGCATTATTAAGCTGGCAATATCCAGAAGTCTTTATAACATGCCCCAGATTTAATAGACTCAGTGTAGGAATAGTGCAAGCCCTACAGAGAGTGTGCGTGGCCATGTCTGCAGCTTCCCCTTGGCAGCACCTCTTGCATATTAATGAAGGTGCACTACTGAGGGAGAGTCATGTACATGGTTACTGAAGCAGTGTAGGGTGTGTGTTACAGTGCACGAAAAACCACCAAAAAGGAGAGCAGGAACTGGATGCACATGGGTTTATTCTGGTACCTCGGCTTCCACAGCCTTCAAAGGAATTACCATTTACAAACACATGCATCATTTTATACACATTTCCATAAGTGATTAATTGAATAATCAAGCTAATGCATCATTGACAGAATAAAGGGGCCATACAAAAAAAGAAGAGGCTGCTAAGGCACATAATAAAGGGAAAGGTTAGAAAAAACATGATGTAATGTAATTACACAATACAAATTAAATATTTGTTTGTAATACTACATATTACCTTAAATAGTTAAATTGTTTTCTATATTTAAGCCTTTAGGTTTCAAAATATCAAAATTAAGAATAAACATACTTTCCAATTTTAACAGCTTATATAGGAAATTCCCATTGTTATAACTATCAGGTCTAGCCAAGGCACAAAAGAAGAAGGAGTCCAGCTTCCCATTATGTAATATATTAAAGTGTTGAGAAACTGGACTTTCCATCCTCCCATTTCTAATGTCACCCATATGTTCCATAATTCTTAACTTCAGCTGGCGTTTGGTTTGTCCTATATAATATTTCGGTGGAGTACACCCACAGCCTATAATGTAAACCACCCCACAAGATCTGCAATTAAAAGTATCCAAAGCTTGATATTTTATGCCATTGATGCAACTTCCTGTTAAATTCATAACTTTTGAACAGATCCTACATTTACCACATTTGAACATACCCTTAATTGATGGAAAACCGCTTAACATACTTGACCTGATAATTGATTTAAACTTTAATTTTTCTTTTAAGTTTGCATATCTGCCATATGAAAAACACACTTTATTAGGAAATAAATGGCCAATTTCGTCATTATGACAAACAAAAGGCCAAAGAAAATCTACTATTTCCTTAAGAATAGGAGAAAAGGAAGAATACTTGCTAACTAAAAAGATTCTATTCTCTTCATTCAAAACAAATTTATTCTCCCTGTAGTCATAGAATGTATCCGTCTTCCTAATAAAAGAATCAGGATTAAGCAATCTATTACTACTATTCTTTATTGAAATTTCAGAATAGCCTCTTTCCAAAAGTCTATTAGCGACCATCCTGAATTCAAAATTTAAAAAATTAGTTTCAGAGGTGTGCTCCAACGTGCGTTTAAACTCACCATAGGGTAATGCTTCAATCAGATGTTTTGGATGCGCACTAGTGGCATGTAAGAAGTTATTAGTTGCAGTGACTTTCCTGTATGGTCTATATTGTACTCTATTATTAGAATCCACGTATAAAGAGATATCTAAAAACTGAATAATACTTTTATTCAGAACATAAGTGAATTCAAGACCAAATCTATTCTCATGTAAACTGGCAATAAAACCTTCAAATTCAGTAATACTGCCAGTACATACAAAAATCAAATCGTCGATATATCTATAATAGAGCACAACATTATTCTGAAAAAACTTCAGCCTATATAGATAAGTGGTCTCAAAAAAGGACATAAACAATATCGCATAGCTAGGGGCAAAATTCGCACCCATTGCGGTGCCTTCTTTTTGCAGAAATATCTTGTCTTCACAGCAAAAATAATTATGGGTAAACGCAAATTCTAACAAAGAAATAATGAATGAAGTGCGTGGACCCTCTCCCATTATATTATAAATGGCCTCCAAACCCCATCTTTTCTTAATACTTGTGTAAAGTGCCTTTACATCCACCGTGGCCCAATAAAAATTACTATCCCATTGCATATTCTTGATCTTAATACAAAAATCATTAGTATTCCTAATGTGTGTAGAAACATGAACCAATTCTTTCTTAAGAATACTATCCAATAATATACCAATGTGTTCAAGAAAGCAACCGCAACATGAAACTATAGGGCGGCCAGGAGGATCTGCAAGATTTTTGTGTATCTTTGGTAGGGCATAAAAACTGGGATCCCTAGGATTAGTAATGTAAAGTTTTTTAACATCTTTACTAGTAAGGAAACCCAGTCTCTCGCCCCTCTCCAATAGCTCTAGCAGGGCTCTATTAAATTCCAAGACAGGATTATTTGGCAACTCAACATAAACTTCTTCATTTGATAACAAATCAAACACCATCTTCAAATAGTGTGCTCTGTCCATAATTACCCAGTTCCCTCCCTTATCTGCTTGACAAAAAGCATATGTATCACAAACAGCTTGCATGTCTTTTAAAGCTTTCCATTCATTTTTAGTGAGATTATAAGAAAAATATTTTTTCATAAAGATTCCATACTCAGCCTCTACTTTGCCAAGTAACACATTCTCAAAAGCCCTCAAAATAGCAGAATTTTAGGTGGAAAGAAGGAACTATAACTTGGCAAACTAGGAACTTCAAGTTTGCCATAACCTGTCACAAAACGCCCAGTCACAAGATCACATGAATCAAATTCAGATATATCCCTAGCCCTTTCCATAAACCCAGAAGTTTCATAATCATATACAGAAAGGTTCAGCAGAGAATCAAAGGAACATGACGAATCATCATGAGAAATGCAAGTGTCAGTAACATTACTAGTTTCCTAAAGGCTTAAATATAGAAAACAATTTAACTATTTAAGGTAATATGTAGTATTACAAACATTTAATTTGTATTGTGTAATTACATTACATCATGTTTTTTCTAACCTTTCCCTTTATTATGTGCCTTAGCAGCCTCTTCTTTTTTTGTATGGCCCCTTTATTCTGTCAATGATGCATTAGCTTGATTATTCAATTAATCACTTATGGAAATGTGTATAAAATGATGCATGTGTTTGTAAATGGTTATTCCTTTGAAGGCTGTGGAAGCCGAGGTACCAGAATAAACCCGTGTGCATCCAGTTCCTGCTCTCCTTTTTGGTGGTTTTTCATGTATTGCTTGGTTTTACTTGAGTTGTGCTGTGTGTTACAGTGCTCAGATATGTGCAACACACCCCTGGTACTGTCAAAGTGCCAGGCGGCACTGAAATAAAAATGTTAAATGTGCTTACTTGGCCCTTTTGTTTTATTTGTAGGGGGTATGTTACAGTGTCTGTATCACCCCCTCCCCTGCACTGTCAAAGTGCCAGATGGCACTGAAATATAAAAGTAAAAATGCCATTACCCTCTTTTTTTATTTATTTTTTCTTGTGTTTGCACAGTGCAGCACTTAGCAGTGAACACGTGCCTGACATCTAAAAATAGAAACCAGATGTTTTAAATTTTAATGGAAAAGGTCAAGTTTAAGCATAGCTGAGTAGGTTTGCATGACACATTTCTCAACAGTGCTTAAACATAACTGAAAGCTACAAATAAATGTATAGCTGACGTCTTCACATCCCCGTTATCTGAATGGTTAGAGTCATGGCCTTGTGATCAGTAGGTGCACGGTTCGATTACCCAGACAAACCATTCAGCTTTTACATCTGATATCATTAATATTTTAATGTTTTTTTTTTCTCAACTTAGTTAGCAACATTTGTTAACTGGGTTAGTTCAGCTGATCCAGAAGCCCATTTTCAGTGGAGATATAAGGAGAAAAGCCCCAGCTGCGCGCATGTCCAATACATTACAGTCACACCTCAAGATAATGTAATTAAAATACATAGGGTTATGTCATGTACAGTAAAATACATACACATAATAATAAAGTATCATTAATGATACATTCATGTGAATATATACTTCATTTGTTATTTAAAAGTCTGGTCTGCCCTTACCTAAGCTCTGCTATGTACTGCTAAGCCAAGACAAGCAATGCTTAAAAAGGACCTGTTTTAGCAGTACTTAGGAATGTGCAGCTCCACTTAGCTGGTTTGGGCATTGCTAAGCAATCCTAGTTTAAGCAGTCCTCAGCTCAGCTAAGGGGGTTTCTGCACCACTAAGCATTGCCAGTTTAAGCACTGCTCAGCTATGCTTAGCGGGTTTGCATGGTGCTAAGCTTCACTTAGCATTTTTAAAAATGGTCCACTGATGCCAAAGGGCAGGAAAACAGCCTTATTTAAGCTGAACAGGTGGAAATACAGCCATAACCTGCTGCAGTTTAACCACTGCAGGTGCTATGGCTGGAGTCAGAGAGGGAGTGTGCTTTCAGGGGCAGTGCTGGAGCATGTTGGAGCCCAGGGTCGTGGTTGGGCTCTTTGCTTTGTCAAAGATCAGGGTGACAGACTGCTGTATGGCAGTACCAGGGCTCTGAATACAAGTCTGAAGCCTGGGGCCATCTGGCATGTGACCTCACCAATGCAACTGGAATCCGTTGCACTGGTGAGCAGGTGCATTATCATTATGATGACCTGAAGCAAAGGAAGGGGGAGCTCTTGGCCAAATAGATCCCCAAGACACTCGGGACCACAATGCCCCAGAAGTTTTTAGGTATAGAAACTATTGATTTACCAAATTCTAGTATGTATATCTGATAGACAGGTATGCATAATGGTGTGTTTTCCACCCACAGCTGCAGAGAAGAGGGCTCGCAACTTGGAGGCCCACATAAGGTGCCTAGCCAGGATGCCCTGAGATTGCATTGAGTACAGATATATCTTGCAATATATAGTAATCAAATTAAGAAAGAGTACAGTAATAACTGCCAGTAGATATAGTCTATTGTGATTGTACTGCAATGAATGTGTACATACATCTGGACTGATATAAGTGAGTATTGCCAGGTACAGTTCAATATAGATGAAAGCATGAAGTATGCTACTGTTAATGAAAGAAAGTTAATACAGCATTAATAATGTGTGTGAATAACATGTGTATACTGTATCAATAATACATGTCCTGGTAATAAAGTACACCGACATTGAAAATGTGAAGGGAATAAATTATCTGCATTCCTAATCTAAAGGAAATACAGTACAACTGCAGTCAGAATTGTGAAGAAATAAAGGTAGTACTGCATAGATTGTGTGATAACAGATGTGTTTCAATGCCTGCATTATTTAAAGTGTAGAACAATAAAGATTGTCAGCTGTATACCAATCAATGTGTCATGTCACCCTCAATAAATCTGTCTTCTGCCAATTGTGTGTATTCTGGGCTGTTGTTCAAGAAATCAAATATTACAGGTTTTGTGAAGTAAACATGGATATAACACCATCAAGTGAATAAAGGTTGACCAATAAATAACTGTCATGCTAAAGTGTGGATGTGGAGCTGTACTACAAGATATAATGCAATATGATATTTGTTCTGCACTAACATTTGAACCTAGAGTAGCACTGTCTAAGGTATTATAGTGTGTTTCTCCCAGGATTCTCTTGTGTTAACCTTTGCATTTTGGCTGTATGCATCCCTGAATGTAGGTATGCTGATATAGGCAAGTATAAAAGTTTAATAGCTGTAGACTGCAAATATACCATCTGCAAATGTATATGAGTCAGGTAGGTAACCCAGCACCCCGTTATGGTTTGTACAGATCACACGTATCCCCATCCATGTGGGGTTAATTGTGCATAGCTGCATTCCAAGCATTAATACACAGTTCACCTACTATCTCTGTCATGCATGAATCTCATGTGTGCATGTTCAACTGTCACTGCAGTCTTCTGTGACACTCTACCTATATTATTAGGTCACACTTTGTCACCAGGTGAGCTTTAGGTGCATATCACTCAATCAGCATATAGCAGTGGCCCAGTATCTCACTGTGATAATCAAAATGTATGTTGTTCATTTTGCCACACACAGACTGGGGTTTGAATCCAGGCACAGGTACTAAGATATATTTATAGTAACAGACAAGTACTACTGAGTATTTATAGAAATAGTTATGTGTTGTTAACAGATTTCCTCCCCACAGGACTTACAGGTAAATAAATGTCTGTAGTAGCTGTATGAAGTGTATACTAATGTATGTGTCCAGCTGTAGTAGAGTGTAAACAGCATTTCTCAGCAAGGTGACAGCACACCATTAAATAAATTGACATGACATACAATACTATTCCAAGTTAATAAATCAAATTATAGTCTACTGTTGGTACAGCTGTCTGCCTGGAGTGTCTGTGAATGTCTGCTGATAGTCTAACCCCATGCCTGCTAATGACAGCAGGATAAGTGTAAACTCTCTGTACTGTGAACAATGCATGTCTGTCAAATGTCATGTTGTCATGGATAGTGATCACTGCTGCCAAAAAGCTTGGACACAGATATAAACCCAGTTGAAGTATGCCAGCAGGACACTCACATAACATCAGTGCATAGTACACCTTGGTAGCCATATATGTTTCCCTGGAAAGTAATCGTCCCCTGTAGTTATGCCCCTGTAGGTGTTACAGCTTGATCAATAGCATCCCATCTGGATAGCTTGAGAGGTATGTACGTGCTACAGAAGCTATAGGGAACATGTAGACATAAAGTAATGACAAACCTGCAGAGTATTGAGCAGTACTGTTGTAAAAAATATAGCCTATACAGTTGGTAATGGAATGTCTTTCTCTCCTTCCACTCCTTATTTATATTGCAAATTATTATTCTTATACTACAGGTATGGTTCCATTTTCACATATGTTTTTTCTGAAAACCTAATGTTGGGCCTTGGGTTGGGTTATTGGTTATGTATTATAATAGTTGCATACTAACATACCTTGTTGAAAAACCAATGTTGCTGGCCTTTTGCCGTAACTGTTACTGGCTTGCTGTTACAATAATGATTGTTATTCCATTTATGTCTGTGTTCTGCATGCTATGAAATTCTGTTGTTCTGGCTTACCTGGAACACCCATGCATGCTGTTATAACTAATGCTGAAATGTTCTGCTCATGACTAACCACTACACTTTGACAAACCTCAAGACCATAGCCACAGACTAACTTCAGTCCTACTCCATTACTGCAGTAACTCTTGCCTTAAGCACATTGTCTCCTGATAGGACTGCACAATCTTAGCAATACCACATTGAGATGCATGATGTGACTCTAGATATTTAACATACTTTAATACTGTTTGTAAATGTATTGATCATTCTATATGTCTTTGTCAATGCATTAATAATGTGTGCTTATCTATATGGCCTGGTTGTATATACTAGAAACATATTAGAATATTTTGTTTGTATGTCTTGCATATGTGTTTCTTTGGAGCTTTTCTCCCTGGGCCTCCACTGAAAATGGACATGTATCCAGTTGGACTATCCTGGTTAACAAATGTAAAATAAAGATAAATAAATAAATAGCACTTTTGGGTAGGCCAATTCTGGTGGATCTGCCTATCCCACCTCATCTGGCCGTGGCACCAGGTCCCAGCATGTCTGGGACCCAACCTGAAGTGGTCTTCTCCACTAGTCCTCCACCACCCTTGAGTGGAATCTCCTCAGGGAACAGGGCCCTTTCCACACCTTGGCATGGGTGTAGAAAGGGTGTTGTCATCTGAACTCAGTTCCCAGGCATGGTGCACAGTGTTATCCAGCAGGATTTGGATAACTACGCCAGATCGAGGGCAGACTGACACACCTGGTGGGGCAGGCTGGCCCTGGCGTCCAGCCCCCAATACAGCCACCTTTGGGGCAGTGAAGGGACAGTGATGACTTCCCATCGGTGGGGAGCTCAGTCCCAGTGTTGCCATCTGGGGTCATTTGGTCCTCTGATTCCCAAACACCTTCCCCATCTAAGGCGTTTACCCCCCTGATGTGTCATACACTGGCCCTGTCCACTGTCTTGTCTGCCTTGACTGTCTGCAAATGCAACCTTTCCTACCCAACTTATCTCTCCAAATGTACCTACAACCCTTCCCCAACATTCCACTCTCTCCTTCAAAAAAATAAATAAATAAAAAGGACATCTGTCCCACAAAGCAAAAATCGCCCCATATATAGCTCTCCATTTCACCCCCACTTACACTGCCATCACTCAATCATCCCAGCAATTAATCAACACAGTTCTGTCACCACACCACTCCCTTGTGGGATGTGAGGATCCAAGTTCCAAATTGCCCAAAACATGCACAGCTGTTGCTGTACAAGAAATGCAGAGCTATGGCCCTTTCCTACACCCATCCTGCACATCCCTACCTGCCATGCATATTGTTTTCCCCCTGCTTGATCACCTTTCATCACTTTCCTATGACCCCATTTTTCTTTTTTTTTTTTGAAAATAGCACAGGTTTAAGTGGGATTAAGTCCCGCTTAGCATCCTGGTGCGTCATGCAAACCCATTTAAAACTGCTTAAAACTGCTTTAATCACATTATCTGATTCAGATAGTGTCATGCACATCGATAAAATATTCACCCATACGAGTCTTGAACCAAGGACCCTCTGCATTACAGCCTAGTGTATGAGGCCACTAGGCTCTGGAGAATAACTGGTGTTTCCATAAATATATCATGCATTACAGTGATGCCACATCAGCAAAAACATACACACCTACCATGTATTGAACCCAGGACATTCTGAACTTCAGCCTAATGTATTAGATCACTAGGCCAACTCAGCTCGTGAGAATAGCTGGTGTTTCTATATCATGCATTACAGTGATGTCACATCAGCAAAAATATACTCCCTGCCAAGTATTAAATCCAGGACCCCTAAAAGGCATACATTGCTGAAGCATTAGAGAAGTGTGTCATTTGAAAACTGTGCAACTTGTGCTATGTGTTTTATTACATTCATTTTCACCTGACAACTTTTCATTTGGACCTGGCTTTGTTGTTGCATATTAGTTTGGTGCTCCTTTGTCCTACATCATTAAATCCAGGACCCTCTGAACTACAGCCTAGTGTATTAGGCCACAAGGCCAACTCAGTCCTGGAGACTAGCTGGTGTTTCTATAAATCTATGAAGCATTACACTGATATCACATCAGCAAAAATATTGAACCTAGGATCATGTCAACTACAGCATAGTGCATTAGCCCACTAGTCCAACTCAGGTCTGGGGAATAAGAAGTGTTTGACAAACCTATCCTGCTTCTACATACAATAGGATAAATGACAGTGTACTTGGGCCTATGATTTAGATGCCAATCCAGTACACAGCCATATATATGTTGATGGATGTACAGCAGGCCTACAATATCAGGTAGAGCTGGCAACTGCACAGACTGTTGCAGAATGTCCAGTTGTGCGACCTACTTATGGAATGGTTGTCATAAAACCTTTTCTGTGTGCTGACTACTGGTAAGTCAGTGCAGATTGAGGTTAGAAAAGTATGACAGACAGGTCAGTGTCACATGTCATACCCATCCAAACACGCATGTTCATGCCAATCCTGTCTAACACACTTCATGCATGCACATATGTCTTGCAACTACACCTCCAATAATAATGGCTCAGTAGCTCTATCTGTTATATTCCTAGCACGTCTGACATCTGGACACCCACAGGCCTGGCCCACAGTCCAGTTTTTTGCATGACAGCTACATGCTTGTCAATACAGCATAGAAATAACTGAGCTCTACAATGTCCAGCAGAACTGGTTATTACTGCCACAGTCACTGCCACCCACAGTAGCATGTCAAAGGCCTAGAGGTTGGGACATGTCACAAATATGGGTATGTGTCCTAAATGTCACTTACCACTGTCTGGATGGTACTATTACATAACATATGTACCAGAGGCACATGCCTCACCTGGACTGTTATGGGTACCCTCACCTCAGCCATGCTGTGACTCAAGAGCTGACACTACTCCCTCACTCACACAAACAGCTTGCTGTCGACCAGTGCCTTCACAATCCCCAGTATGACTCTTGGCCAGAATGCAGCAGCTGCATCCTGCTGCACATTAAGCAGTATGTTCAGCTACCTGCTACAGACCTAACATACCTCCCAAACACCTAGAACAGGGCATTCACAAAAACACCCATACATAAAGGGTTGGGAGGAAAATGTTCATGTGCCAGGGACTTGCGTCACAATCTCCCACTGCAAACATACACAGATGTCAGACAAGCATTAACTGTGGAAGCATGCACATTCAGATAAAATGATGTATGACACTCACATCTGCCTGTTTCCCTACTGACCTCAACACACATTGTTCAATAGTAAACTGCCACAGAATCAGAAGGTCTGTTAACAATGGTCAAACAATACTGTGTATGTACCACATCAATCCAAACAGTGAACAGTATTTCTACCCACCCTCTGTGATGCTGTCATTCCAACACCTCGATAATGCCCCCTTCACAGTCCAGGAAAAGGGCCAAGGCCTACATGAAGGCCTTAATTATAGCACTGTGTTGCCATGCCATTGGATAATGAAAATGCAACCCAGCTGTTCTGGATGCTATTAGCAAGTGTGATTCACAGATTGGTGCACAGACAATTACCTGTTCATGATCATTACCTACAAAAGGTAAGTTGTTGCCTATGGTAAAGAGGTCTGTGACTTTCGTCATGAAGACAGACTGTGATTTCCAAGGAAAACTATCACTAGATTTCTGCTCATAAAGGAGTACAGCACTATGCCAGGTATGCCACAGAATTAACCATGTCATGGAATGCAGATGGATGGAATGCAGTCATGGGAAATAGGAATTTCAACAGTAGCTATCAGCAACATATCTTGGAATGACATGTTGTTGTTAGTCTGCTCTCCAGCACCTACAGTCTTCCCTTTTGGCTCTGTCTGCAGTGACACAGACCACAGCTGTTGCCCCTGAGTCCCCCAGCAACGGTCAGCTCACATATGAATGTTATTATATTGTCTGTTGTACAATACTGATAGTAACTACTGGGGGATAGAGCTGTCATATCACATCAGGTACTGCAGTGAGCTCCTATCAGTCTTTGAATGTCATACAGGCTTAGCTCAAAGATTTTCCAGGTGTCCCTGACTGTTCCTGACATACATTGGCTAGGTCACTGTGTACTCCACACCTGTAGCTCATTGCCTTACAGCTATAGCTAGCATACATAGTGACCCCCTGCAGCAGGACAGCAGGTTATAGGCAGTAGTAGTGGGGGGCACAGGATCTGCCTCAGCAACAATGTGTACATATTGAGTATAAGATGTAAGGGAATAAATAGAGTACCAGATATTAATGTACCATGACTGTGTTCTGAGGGGTCTAGCATGGCACAGACAAATTTCCCACACTCTGGGGACAAATAACCATTACAAATTGTCCAACTGGATTCCAACCATACACATTTGTATGGAAGGGGGTCTGCAGATATCAGGCACATATAGACTTTCCACAAACATCTGGGTACTGTAGATGTCAGACAACTATGAGGAGGAAACCCTACACCACATATGCACTGCTCTCAGTTATTGTGTAGCACAGATGTTGCTGGAATGTTCACATGCACTTGTAGTACCACTCACCTATTTGCCGGATGTTGGTTTTATGTCATGGTACTATAATGTTGCACATAGGGGACACACCACAGTTGGTGTGGACACATAACACAGGATGTCACAGTATACAGGCCATAACTGGTATACCTAAGACCATATGAGGTTACCAGGTTATGTGCCCTGATCCTCCATATGCCTAGGCCAGATGTTAGCCCATGTGTATGCAAGGCAGCACGTGATGCCCCAGTCCAACAGGGACAAAGGTGGTATCCCACGGGTGTATGTGCAGTTAACCATCCAGTTATCCAGGTTCCACCTGCAAATGTGTAAATAACTACCCTGCCTGATGTGGATAGGGTGACCATTACACAGCAGGGTGAATGTGTGGGACACATATCTGAGCCACCAAGTCCAGTTGATGTCACACACTAGGTTGAGGGCATGAGTGTGTGTTAATAGAGTGGAGCTTGAGTTACACTTGTGCAGCAGTCCCAACAATGTTGAGTTCATGATTGCCTTGCATGCCAGAGGTCACCTCCAAGGAGTATGCATGAAACCTGGTAGAGGGTTGGGCTTTTAGCCTATATCTGTAGAGGCTTGAGGCCCTGGTATTCCCTGGTGGGGAACCTCTGTGATGTCCCCAGCTGCTGCATGTGCTGTTTGAGGTGAATGACGAACAGGGCATTTTACACAATAATGGGCCTTAATGCATGTTAGGACCCCAGGTTCCAGGATGACATACCCTTATGTATGAGGAGGGCCATGTAGAAGATTTACCATACAACAGAAGCAACATGGTGGTGAAATGTCATGTTGCCATCGATCTGTGTGCACAGATCGCTCACAACTGATTGCATGCTTAGGATGTTGTTAGCACGGTGACAATATGTGGTGACACCACTCTCCCCAAAGGGGTTGACAATGCATTTCCTTGTATGCAGCCTAAGGGCATGTTTCTGGCACCACTCATGTATCTACATGAGACCCTCCTAGGCAGATGTCCAGATCAGTAGGGAATCTGGTGACAGCACACAGTGTTCAGTTGTTTGCAGACATGGTCGGCCATAGGCCAATGGTTGTGGCCTGCACCTCAGAAGTGTACATCAGAAATAACAGAGGCCAAACACAGAACAACAGGTTACACCACTAGTTATGGGTCAAACGCTTGAGGTGGATTCCCCTATGTGGATTAGTGGGGGTCATGTCAGTGAGCCAGTGTGCTATCCCTATGGTAACATATGATGTGATGCATACCTGAGAGTGTATATCTATTATGCTCAAGTGGGCTATACTGTCAAAGACTTTGTCCAGCTCAAGGTAGGCAGTGTGTTCTGTCGCCCTCCATCCATGGCTTTGGCGAATGTGTCAAAGAGGTCAACAGAGTGTAACATACATGATCCATTCCTTCACAAAGCTTAACTGTGCATGATGGAGTGTGTGGAGATCACCAATGTCCTTGTTAATGAGGTTCACTATGAACTGTGCTATGGTCTTGCAGAACAGCTTAGTAAGGCTGATGGGTGTATAATGTGACAGATTGGTGGACACCACTTTTTATTGTAAAGGAGTGACAGCAGTTGTCTTTCACATGGCTGTGACAAAGGCGACAGCCAGGCCTCCTTTGATATGGTGCCTTTTGGTGTTGCAAGGTTATGCTTGGGGTCATGTAGGATGCATCCTGTGATGTAATAGGCTCCCATGTCAGATGTATACCATGACTTTCATATGGCAGTGTTGACATGGTCCCTACATATAGAAGAAGGGATCAGGTACTGTGGACATCTTGATGTACTAATGGGGGGACAGTGGAGGAAGCCTAACCTGACTCTGTCAGGCATCAAATATGCTATGCCTACAGCAGTGGTATAAATGGTGACCTTCACCACCGCAAGTGAGCAGATGCAAGTGCTTCCTGTGATGTGGCAGACATATGTGCAGAACAGGAGATGATTGTCTGTAGTGGATGTTGACAATGTGGGCTCTGTGTTTGCTGTGCAGGTTTCCAGGAGTGATTCCATTTGCTTGTTCACGCTAAGGAGACATTGCTCCAAAATGGGCACCTGCTCCTACTTTGTCTTGGACAAGGGTATGTTATCCTCGTTATAGACACTTATATATTGCAGCCACTAGACAGATGTCTGTATCTTTGCACAGGATGATGTAGTCCTGTTGGGTATACCTGACTCCATGCATCTATACAAATGCACATATAACACTTGTGTATATGCATGGATATCAGTGCCTGTCCCTACAGAGGAGTTGGGGGCTGGGAAGCCAAGTATACTACCCCCAGGAGGCGGTAATCCACATTGGAGGTGTATGTATGTCTGACCCTAGCTAGATGGGGTATTGTGGGAGATGGTGACTGCAAACATGGCCGCATGATGGTTGCTTTGCCACAGAGTATGACACTGTTGGGATGCTGCTGTGGCAACCTGTGCTGTGTAATATCAGCTGCAACACACCTTTATCTAATGTGGGCATAGCGCCTAGCTGCACCGAGGTGTTTGTAATTCCACTGTTGATGGCTCTCTGGCCATTTGTGTGCTGGCATGGCTACATCTCCCAATGTATGTTTGGTTCATTCATGTGACCCAGGATCAGGGTGCAGACCCACATCATAATCCAGTTGATGAGGTCCATATAGAAAGAATGGGCTTCCTGATCACATGTGGTTGTTGTTAGGTAGCTATGATTTGAATAGGTGCATTGGCAATGGTGAACTGCTCCTGCAGTGTCCCCTGTGCATCTTACTGCCTGTACAGTGTGGCGGTGTGTATGTGTCTCCTTTATACTGACATCACATGTCCCATGTCATTTCCGCTCACACTTTGGGGTATGACTGTATAATAGGATGGTTGACCAGGTAAGGCTGGAGTGCTCTCTTCAGCTTTGCACTATTTGTGTGACTGCACAGATGTCAAGCATTTCCGAGGGTTAAGAATGCTTGCATTTGGAGCAGAGTCATGTGACTCCTTGCATTTAGTAGCATGGTCTACAATCTGTGCTACACTGACAGTTGTATGTTGGTAGTGATAACCTTACCTGTTTTCTTAGTGAAGGCACTATGGGGGTGGCAAGAACCTTTCCCAGATGCCTGATGGCAAGTTGAGACAGATGGAGGCCATCTCTGTCAAAGCATCATGGTCTGTTGACCATATCATATCAGGCTCACAGGTACAGGAAACCCCTGGAATATCAAAAGATAAAATGCCACATGTTAAGGTCAATAATTTCCTGAATGTATTGCAGCATCAGTGTGGGTGACAGCGGAACGGTGCTAAGATTCTGGACATACCTGCCTGGGACACATAATCAGTGTGCACACTCATGTCCCATTGCATATAGTCCAGGTATGTCCATCTCAGGTCAGGCACACCAGCATGACAGCAGTGCATATGCAATATGGTGGATTGTGTCTCCTGATACACAAGTAACTGTGACCATCCACATATACAGCCAGGTGTGAGGCACATCTGTGTGTCTCACAATGGAGTCTCCTATGTGTAATATGTTTGACACATGGTGATGACTGTGTGGCTGTAGAACACAGGTGTGTGGCCATGTGTGGTATGTGCTGTGTAGGGCTGTGACATTCACATGTGGCTTTGCCTCGGAGGTCTCCTTTGTTTGTGGATGTGTATGTTGGGGACCTCTGTATGTGTGTGTGTGTGTGTGTGTGTGTGTGTGTGTGTGTGTGTGTTTGTAGATGGTTGCCCATCCATGTACATGAGACAGGTGCTACACTGTGCCAGGCCACCCATATCAACAGGACTGTTAGGGGAAACTATAGGACATTGTCCAGCCCTATAGTCCAGAATCTGAGTAATGAAGGTCAGGGAGACCTAAGGGGTGGTTCTACAGCCTAGGTGCTTAGTACAGCAGTATGAAGCTGACACCACTGCATACAATGTAGACAGGCTATGAACAAGCAGTAATAGGTGCAACACAACAATGCAGTTGAACATCTTATAGGACATTCAGCAAGTAGCAGGAAACATCAAGATCAAGAGGGCAATGCATGATGTACTGCCACTATGTTGCTGATTGCTGCATACATACTGTGGGATAGTTGGTGGGGTATGATGTGTGAGCTAGTGGTGGGTAGTGGTGGCAAATGTGTATGCGCATGGTGTGTACATAATGGTGAGTAATGTATGTGATCCTGTGATATGTCTCCCTTTTCATGTCTCTCAGGTGGGATGGACTACCAGAGGACTCTGCCTTTCTCAGAAGCTGAGACCACTGCCATAATTGATTTCCTGAGACTCTATCACCAGTGCTATTGTCAAGGAGTCAACATAACCAGCAAGAATGTACTGTACTGTGGGCAGACCTCATGTTGTTGTTTAATCATGTGGGCAGCATGACAGGAGCTATGAGCAGGTCTAACACCAGGCAACAGATCTGATACATCATGCATGGCAAAGGGCCGCAGCTGTGGCTAGGAACCGTTCTAGCACTGGTGGGGGACCTGCTACACAACAACCACTCTCGGCCATAGAGGAGTTCCTGGCAAACCTGGGTCAGCCATCAGTTCACAAGAGCCAATAGCATCATATATCATGGAGGTGGGTAGCACAGCTTCCACAGATGAGGAGTGTCCAGGTAAGCATCCAGTTGTCATCATGTTAATACTGTAGCATTCATAGTGGCAGCCATTACATACCTGTCCACATATGTCAGGTCAGTCTGCATTTGTTGGCATGGGTTTTAATGCACACATGTGCACACATATTGTGAATGTCAGGAATGTGGGTAGTATCACAGTGTGTACTGTACATGTTGATATATGCAGATATTATTCTGTACCAATGCCACATTTGTATCTGCTGACAATACCTCTCCCAGACAAATACTTAGGTACCTCTGGTGTGGCCATGGTCCATGATGCTGTAGCTGGTGAGTGTGCCACTATTTTGTTATGGCTCATCTATACCCTAGGCATGTTATGGGCTGCCAGTTTGCCATGGACACAACTGTTAAGCTTAGCCATATTGCAATACTTGCATGCTCACTTGTGGAGGGGTTCACTGCAGAGCATTACATTGGTAATCACAGTAAAATATCTGCAGGAGCTGAAACACATTAGCACATATTTTTGTGAAGGTGTAGGCAGTATGCTATAAAGGGGTGCATTACTATTGTGGAAATGGGTGCATTGTGTTTTCAGTGAAGGTCCACGACTATACACTGACATGTCATTTATTTCACAGGTGTATAGTAGTAGCCACGTTAACTGGACATAGCTGCACTGCATGTTGTTAAGGGCCTGTCTTGTGTGTGTCTCTTGTGGTCTGCTTGTGTGTTGTGCATGTCATCAGTCATAATGTGTAATCTGTTAATGCATTTGTGGCACCTCACTGGTATGTGTGTCATACCTCACAACTGTCCCTGATTGTCAGGGATGTGCCTGATTTTGACTCCAAAATGTAGTTCTGGCCCTCTTAATCTCTCCTAAAACTGGTGTCTCTTGGAGAAAAGGTAGCTAATTATACTCAATACATAATGGCAGTAAGTAAGAGTTATAGAGTTATTTTATTTCACAAAATATATAGTAATAAGTATTCGGTTATTCTGTCAATGTCTCAAGTTAATAGTATTAATATTTTACAAATGTCCCTGATTTTTCCTGAGATATTTTGGGTTTGTCCCTCATTCTGTTGAAATATGTCCCTGATTATTTGAGACCTGTGTGTGCGTGTGTGCGTGTGTGTGTGTGTGTGTGTGTGTGTGTGTGTGTGTGTGTGTGTGTGTGTGTGTGTGTGTGGATCAGCAGATATTATAGTGCAGGATTTAATATAGTCATGTTGTCTCCTCCTCACAGGTGACCATGGAGGTTGGAGTGTGTCCCCCTCACAACCTGATGTGAGTGACTCATTGGACTCTGATGATGATGGTGGCCATATTGAGGCACACATGGGGTTGTTGGAGACTGAATCTGTTCCATTGGTTGACAGCCCACTTCCTTCCTTAATGCCCCCACACACAGTCAGCATGCCCACACAAACCCAGTCTCAAGCAGCCACAGATACTGGACAGTCAGAGGGTGGTGACATCAAAGAGGAGAGTGTGGTGACTATGGCATCTATGACTGTAAACATTAGCCATACCCAGAGAGCTGGTGAGGTCCCACACAGGCAGACTGACAGGGGTGCTCAAAGGAGGACTACTGCCAACTCAGCATCTGTCAAGGTGTCACAGCATGTGTCACCCTACACATGTTTCTGTCCCTCATGGAGGCACAGGCATGTTGTGAACGGTACACCAGATGGATGCTCAGGGTCATGGGTGCCATCTGCCTGTCATGCATGACTCCACCCATGGCATTGTGATGCATTACATCATTTCGCTGATGTAGTGTATAGATGGCGTGTGAGACAATGTCAGTACTTAACCATGCAATGCCTCTGCTTGAACATGTGGAGAATGTAGGGCGTCTGGCACGTGGACGTAGGTCAGCAACATCAGCTGAGAACTCATGTGGTCATGCACAGTTGCACATCCATAGTGGCAGTACCACCAGCACTACTGAAGGGGGGGTGCTGTCCACGCCACAATGTGGCAGGTCATGGGTATATGGTCCTGGGTGGACTTGTGAGGGACACAGACCCAGCAGACACCGGTCACCATCACCAAGTAGTACCACATCTGGCCCTGGGCATGCAGCGCCATTGCCACTCCTGGAGGAACCAGTTCCCATGTTAATGGCCGGAGATGGTGAACTGTCCATTCTGCCATGCACTTTCCACAGCTGTCCAACATAACCTTGTGTAGGGCTGGTACATGGCTTGACTGTGCACATGCACACACTCACACCTCACTGTTACATGCAGGTCACCATCAGATGCACATATCCCCTCTCAATGGCCCAGCTGACCAGAACCCCACCAGACACACACACACACACACACACACACACACACACACACACACACACACACACACACACACACACAATGTCAACTGTGTTCCACAGCCTAGGCCTTTGGCAACCCCGCAGCACACCCTGTGCATGTGATGATACATGTGCCACATCCCTGTCTTCCATACCATCGATGCAGGGACATGCTAATATGTGTCTGATACACAGGGTGAATATAATACAGTTGATAGCAGTTTGTAGTGCAGTACTGTTATGCCTTATAAGGTGTTGTCTGCTGGCAATTGTCATGAGTACACATGAATGTGTATGTACCATTGTGCCATGATGCTGTATTGCTGTTATTATTGCTGAGTGAATGTTGTCTCCCAGACCGTATTCTATTTCTATAGCAGGTGTCTGTGTGTGTACATCATGGGGATCTGCTACCAATACAACAGCTCAGGATGGCGTAGTGGCAATGCAGAAAAGTGTCTTCTGCAAGGTATGGCTGTATAGGTGCATGGTTACCGAGGTGCATATGTGTAGAACAGTGTGTGATGGATAGTTGGGGAGGACAGTGTCATCTTACATGCATACCACTTGACACAGCATGCTACTTGATACATGTCACCTGGGAGTTCTGTAGGATCACAGGTTCATAGGATCATAGAAGGTCACTACAGTAATGGCCATGGGTCTCTTACAAGCCTAGCCATTACTTTATCCCCAACAGATTCATTGATCACCACCTGTTGCTCCTGTCATTGAAGGACACATGTGCAACCCCTGGGATAGATTTGTGGTTTCCTATCCCCTCATCATGGCTGCACTTGATGAGGGTCTGGATGATACTCTGTTTGACATGTCTGGGAAGTGCATTCCTGCGGCATGGCAGCCTCTGGGAGGCAAACCTCTCTCCAGCAGGTTTTGTTGATGACACATTTAAGATTCAGGCCTGTCATGCTGTAATGTGTGAGGATTTAGACTCATATATATGGGCCAAATGTTGAAAGGCTGGGCACAACATTGGCATATAGGCATGCCACAGCCCACCTGTGGATAACCTGTCCAATATTGAGTGGACCACTACTAATTCGAGGCTGTCTGCATGGAACAAGTGTTGGAGGCCATGGGTTACCTTTCTGGACATTACTATGGCCTTTCCAGTTGCTGCAGATGTCTGGATAGGTACATACCAAATGGGCCATGGTACTAAATTATTGTTGTACTGACTGAGGATTATACAAAGGTAATGTCTACCTTTAATCTGGATGCACTCCCATTCCCTATGTGGCGAACCACATATAAGCCTTTTCTGACCACTACCGCTAATTGATGGCTGAATGCAAGAGTGTTATCAACCTGACTACCAAGGCCTCTCAACACAGGTTGTCTGTTTATGAACTTGCCATTGATGTGGTAAATAGTGGGGCCATGTCCTTGTCGTATGGCATGATGGTACTGTTTCTGGATTCAGGTTGACACCAGGACCTTGGCACCATTCCATACTCAATGTATGACCCCGTTGCAGTGAGTTAACATCAGTTGGTGTTCAGTGACAGACAGCACACTACTTATAGTCGCCACAGCCTTAGACAGTACCTACAAATGTGGGTAGTGGCTAGATACATGTGGGTCATTGGGGACAGCAGCTACTAATAGGGACTCTACATTTTGACATATTGCACACATATGGGCAACACAGAGTAGGGTTGCCACCTTATCAAATGTACAATGTAGGACAGTTCTTGTAGTATCGTGAGAGTTGGCAGGACAAACCATATCCACAGCAAGTGCAACGGACAGGAGTTCTCTTGGTTTTCCAGTATGACAGCTTCTTTGTGCCACATTTCTATAGCTTCTGCTGTGTGTCATTACATTAAGTCACTTCTGATGTTACATAACCACTTTATGTAACTATTACACAACTTTAGGAAATGTTTGTTGTCCTACACTTTTGGACCTCTGTATTGCTTGAGTTGTTTTCACAGGTCACACTTTGCCAAACATGGATTGCAACCTGCATAGTGGGACAGGTGGCAGCCATACCTCTCAACTGTACAGATTTCTGCAGAACATCCTGATGTATGCCACATATTTTAGGTCTGTCTGTCATAACATTGTGGTATACTGGCAAATTAGTGGCACATGATTAAAGAATGATGTTAGACGATAATGACAGATATTTTCATTTCAGACGTGATACCTTTCAGAAAATGCATGCTAAGGATTGCCAGTGGGGGGTAACAGGCTTGCACAGGCCCTTAAAATGGTATAACTGATACATACACACGCACACACATACACACACACACACACACACACACACACACACACACACACACACACACACACACACACGCACACACACAAACACTGCTGCAGGGGGATATGCATTCAAACACACATACACGTACAGAGTTGCTATATTTGAGATTAGAACCCCTAACTACCTAGTTATCTGCACTGTAGACCAATGCTTGTGTTGCATGCAACACAGTGCTATTGTGATAGAAAATATATAACTGTGCTGCTAAGGTGGATGATATAAGTAAGCCCTGAATAGGTTGCCAATGGGGGGTTAACAGGATAGAACAGGCCCACAAAATGGTATAAGTATTGCACGCATACACAGGCAAGACAGCCATGCTGCTACAGGGGATATGCATACACAGGCACATACATTCACACAGTTGCCAGTATTGAGATTAGGACCCCTACCTATCTAGTTGTATGTACTACAGTGCTACGCATTTATTGCATGCACCATGGAGTTTACATGCTTGGAAAGTACCCAACAGTGCATCTAAGGTAGATGACATCAACAGGCCCTGTAAAGTAGTGCAATGGGGGGTTAACAGGCCTTAAAATGTAGTGGCATTACACACACATAGGCAAGAAACACACAACCACAAGGAGATATCCTTAAAGACACACACACACACACACACACACACACACACACACACACACACACACACACACACACACACACACACACACACACACACACACACACAAACACACACTCGCTGAGTTGCCATTGCTGGAATTAGAAACAACTTCCAGCCTGTCTACCCTATAGTGCTATATGCAGTTAATTGCATGTGCCATGGAACTTATGCATTTGGAGAGTGTCTGCCACTGTTGTTGTGGTGGATGACATCAGCAGCTGCTGACAGGTAGGCCACTGTTGTGGAGAACACTAGTCACAGGGCCATAAAATGGGTGACCATTACATAGACATAGGCCTGTTGGGCATGTGTATTCTACTGTATGTGTAATAGATATAGAAACACACACACACACACACACACACACACACACACACACACATGGCAGGTGATGTGAGATCACACTCCCTACCTAACTACTATTATACACTGGAGCTCACCATACTATTTGCATGTGCCACTGGTTACTATCGGTGTACATGTGGCTGCAGCACTACATCACTCTATGCCTTTCAGTGTCTCTCTCTCTCTCTCTCTCTCTCTGTCTCTCTCGCAATCTGTCTTTGTCTGTCTTCCTCTTTGTCAGTCTCTGTCTCTCTATAAATTATACATTTGTATATGTTACATATATATATATATATATATATATATATATATATATATATATATATATGTGTGTGTGTGTGTGTGTGTGTGTGTGTATCACACTCATTAGATCCAGATATATGTTATATGTGTGACACATATGGATAGATGAGGGTAATCATGTCTGATGGGGGTGGGGAGAGACAGTTAAGGTGTACATGTTTGTATGTATACACAGGCATATATGGACATCACAGTTCTCAAAATTTCAATTCTGAAATGCCAGTTAACAAGTACCCCTTGAGTTTTATAACTACATTTAACTTGGATTCAAAACAAATCTCAGAGATTATTGATAAGAACTGGTATTTCATTACCTGTAATTCATTTTTAGTTGAGAAACTAGGGGTAAAACCTAGATTAGTGTATAAAAGAGGCAGTAATATCAAAGAGTTATTACAAAAAAGGCAGGAATATAATTACCTTAATAGACTAAATGGTTGTTTTAGTTGCGGAGCATGTAATTGGTGTAACGTAATACGCACAGGGAGCTCTTTCATGATTGGCCATAAAAAATATGAAATCAACTGTAAAATCAATTGTGAAACGAAATCAATCATTTATGTGGCATTTTGTGTTTGCTGCCCTGCTTTCTACGTTGGTAAAACCGACAGGAAGTTTAGGGAACGTGTATACCAACATTGTTACGCTATAAGAAATTGTAAATGTAAAAATGCACTAGCAAAACATATTGAAAACAACCCAGGACATAACTTTTTATTTATGGGCATAGATAATATACCCATTACAATCAGCGGTGGTCCGATCTCCCTTTTATTAGAGATTCTTGAGTTAGATTGGCAACTCAAACTTGATGCCTTTAATACACCTGGGCTAAACGAGAGTTGTAATATTGCCATTGTTTTAAAATATAGGTCTTATCTGAGGTAATTTAATTTAAAATACACTTCCTCTTGTTGCTGGGATTCCCAAAAAGTTTTTATTGGTATACCCATTATTTACTGTGAACTTATTGTCTTAATTTTTTATACACATAATAAATTTTTTACTTAAATATTCATTTGAATTTAAAGAATAACCATTTTTGTTTTATTTACTGTTTAAGGCACTGTTCTAGTACCTTAACAGAATTAATTAGAAGTTTTTCTATTGAGTATATTTTTATTAACAATTATATATTGCTTTTGTAGTTTTTAGTAATATGAATATATATTTGTATAGATAGTTAGATTTTCATAAGGAATGTTATGATATATTGATCATTATTCATTTATATTTTATATTTTTTAAGAATAGAGTTTGTTTATATAAATTAATAGGAAGTCATGTAATGCTTTTCAAATGTATTTATATGACCAAAAAGTTTGGCGCCTTTTTGGTTCTGTTTCCTCTGATGCAGCTACTCGATTGGAGCAGCGAAAACGCTAAACTTATTTTTATTAATAAAACAGCGTTAAGGAACTTTGTGGCTTTGTAGGATTCTTCAGCTCTCTCAGCATTGTTTTCAAAAGTTTGTTTTTTCAGTTTCTGTTCTTCTGAAGTTTATATATATATATATATATATATATATATATATATATATATATATATGTGTGTGTGTGTGTGTGTGTGTGTGTGTGTGTGTGTGTGTGTGTATCACAATCATTAGATCCAGATATATGTTATATGTGTGACACATATGGATAGATGAGGGTAATCATGTCTGATGGGGGTGGGGAGAGACAGTTAAGGTGTACATGTTTGTATGTATACACAGGCATATATGGACATCACAGTTCTATGATCAGATGGGGGTTCAGAGATGGGCTAAAATTAGCTAAGTGTAAGAGTATGCCCAGTATGACCATCAATACTAACACTGGGACTCCAGGCCAGACCTACCTGTACTCCAGTCCAGGATTTTGGGTGGCACAACCAATTGGCTGATGAACCTGTTTAAACAGTCCAACACCTGACTGATATACTGGCTGAGGGATCTCCTGGCTGTGTGCTACCCTTATTAACTGAGCCATATGCAGGGTGGGTTCAGAGTGTATTGCACTGACCAGACTTGTGCATCATATATGTGGTATATCTTACATAGCACTGTGATTTCCTGGTATGTCAGTGGGAGATCTATACAGATTAAAGTGAGGAACCACTGACAGATATTTGGCTACTGAATCCATACACTGCAGGGAACCCATGCTACTGCATGAATTGTTGTAGTGTGCACATTCTACATTTGTCTGGCCAGTGGTTCCTCCTTCCCCTTATATGTGGGCATTTGTCCTGCTCTGCTTCAATTCCAGACTTTGACCACAGTTAATGCTTTATGTAGTTGTAGTTATGGTGTGACTGGGATAGAAGATGTAACACCACACATAGGGTTACAGACATCGCACCTCTGACTGTACATGTTTTGCGGGTTATCCAGAATTGTGCCCCATACATCCACAGTGGTCCTGAGATGGTTTGTGTTGCACTGTTATTATAAGGTTACATGTTGGCCATACCTCTCAAACTCTAACAGCCAGACATCTGGACAGGGCCACACATAAAAGTAGGACACAGGCCCAAACATGGGGACAGGATCTTAATATTGCTGTTACAAACATAGACAGTTGGTAGACTGGTTTTGTGTTAGCCTGCATTTTCTTATGAGAATGAAGTCTGCATCACAACTGTCTGTTATTTATGTTTTCACATCAACTTTTATTGGTTTGTCAATAGTTTGCCTGACAAATGCAGTGTTATGACAAACTGAACAAATATATGAGGAATATGTGTGGACATTCTGCAAAGCCCTGTCATTCATAGGGTATGGATGGTGCCCACTGACTTCTTGTCAGTACTGACACAGTTACATGGCAGCCTTTATATCCTGGCTCTACACTGACTTGTCACAACCTGATATTCTACTAGGCACCATCTGGGTTAATCAGAGCTGTGTACTGTCCATAACTGTGCGGCCCTGTCCCTCCATTGTCCCTGGCTTTGTTCGGCTTTTTTGAAGTAACAAATACTGACATCTGGACAGCCTGTAGAACTCCTACCATAGGTGTAGTTTACATTCAATATAGTAGGCACAGCCTGTCTCGGACAATGGACCTTATCAACCACAGTTGCCATGAAAGCCAGCAGTCAATGCAGTATACGTTCTGACACTATTAACACACACATACATAGCACATTGACCCCTGCATATTGTGGAAATGGAACATGTTAGCAAGTTGATTGGGATAGCCCTGGGAATGTGTGCTCTGCTGCTATTACCTTACAAACATTTATGTTATTGCAGTTGTATGGGAACACAGGTGAGTCAGGGATACCATACCTCTCAACTGTACAGATTTTTGCATAATGTCCAGATGTTTGCCTCATATTTTGGGTCCCTTTTTCATAAAATTGTGATTTTCTACCAAATTACTAGCAAGTCATTACAGACTGAAGTTAGAAAATAATAATAGACATTTGAGTTTCAGACTTCATAGCCTTCAGAAACATTCATGCTAATACAAAACCTGTTATTCTATCCACTTTCTACATGTATAAATGCAATTTTTAACAATTGTCCCGCCTTTTGGGTCTTTGTCCTACATTTCCTTATGGTTTTGTACATATTTCTTGCTCTAAGAGGTTGAGAAGTATGTAGGGGACTCCAACATTGACATCAATGCATCTGTCCTATGACCCCACTGTTTGTAAGTCCCTCACATAGTTCAGTGAGTCTTTCTAGCTTGGGGCCTACTGCATATTATGGGGCATCCACTACTATGCAGATAGTCCCTGTTGTCCCACATAGGTGTCAGTTTGCTGCTATCTCAGTAGCCCACTCCATTCCTTTGCAAGCATGCAGCAATACCAAACATATGCTACCACAGTCTACTACCCCATTCATTTGTTGTTAAGAAGAGTGATTTACCATGTGCCTGCAGCGGTCGAGAGGACATTGATTCAGGGCTGACTGTGCTGGATGCATGCAGTATACAGCCTATACATGGTAAGGTACAGGTAGTGTGGTGTGTCTGGCATCCTTTTTACTATGTATGTGAGTTGGAGTGAGGTGTCAGTCCCTAGATCCCTAGGTTGTCAGTGCGTGTGCTATGTATTGCCTCTTTGCCAAGGTCAGGGCATCCTGGGTATGCATATGTCTGCCTACATGGACAGGCTCAGGAGGTTCCTCCTCCAAGTCCTCCTGTGCCTGTGGGGACCATGGCAGCAGTGGGGGGCAGTGTGTCCCTTTTCTGTGATGTTCCTACCGCAGCTGTTTCAGCAGTATCATATTGTGTAGCATGGCCCATACTATGAAGATGTCAAGGCAGTGAAACAGTGACTTGAGCAACCTTAACACATGCTCTGTTATGTTCCTAGTTTGTGCATGTGCCTCATTATGACATTCTTCAGATGGTGCATGTGCATTTCTGATGGGTGTCATCCTCCAGGTTTCCAGTGAATAGCCAGCATCCCCCAGTAGATGGCCATATGGGATGTCCCCCCTGGCAAATGTCTGGTACAGGTCTGATGTGTTTCAGATGTGGGAGTCGTGATAACTGCCAGCGCTGCCAGCACACTCATTCATGATAATGTCCTGGGCATTGCACATGATCTGGCAGTTGATGGAGTGATACCCCTTGAAGTTTACACAGACTATACCATGCTCACCAGGTGGTGATTTGATGTGCACATGAGTGCAGTCTATGGCACCCAGTACCTCTGGGTAGTGTGCTACATGGTGGAAGAGATGCATATTGCTGTTTGTCTCCTCAGGGATGCAGGATAAATAAATGTGCTCACTGGCATGTGTTAGCATCACATCCCAGAAATGGTGAAGTACCCTGGATGCAGATGCCTGTGAGACCCACATTATGCCCCCAGTAGGTCTTTGGAAAGTACCTGTAGCTAGTATTCTTAAGGCTACACATACCTTTCTTTCCACTGGGATGGGCGCCCCTCTGTTAGCACCGGGTCTGAGGTGAGGGTGACAGAGCTTGGTGAGTTCTTGTAGTATGTCCATGTCCAGCCTGTAGAGCTCTACTATGTCCAGCTCATGTAGCATCTGAAAGGTTACCCTTGGCCTGAACACTCTTCTCATTCTCAGTCTGGACCTATTGCCAGCAGCAGCATCATCACTGACCTCAGCCTCTAGCACATACAGATGTAGCAAAGCAGCAGCAACCCCTATCATTTTGTCAGTTAAAATTCCCAGGTGTGTACTACAATGGTAGAGTGTATGTGGGGAAAATCAGATTGTTGGGTGTATGCATACTTTATACTGGTGTATTGCAGTTGAAGCCTGTGTGATTGGCTCATTATGCTGCATTCCACCTGATAGGTATAACATTGGGGGTTTGAATGGGCCAGTGTCTGCTGAACAGGGCTCATCAGTCATTTATACTTGACTGGCTTTCCCAGGCTATTTTCTTTTATTTATTTATTTTTATTTCTTCCACTGAAGATCCAAAAGGATGCCAGAAATCCAAGTAACACGACTCCACAGCCACCAGGAACAAAAAAACAAAAGCTGATGTAGAATGCGGAAATCCTTTATTCAAGTAGGTCCAAGAAGAAATAAACACAAGCGCTTTCACTCAGGGTAATCCTGAGCTTTTTCAAGTGAGTACAAAAGCATTTGCTGAAGCCAAACCTTTTTATATAACCATGGGTAACACATTAATTGAAAACAAGTGTTGTCAATCAGTTGTTAGATTCCTTAAAGGGGCTTTGCATTAATTAAAACATGAGATAAAAACTTATATTGTTAAAAAAAAAATATATATATATATATATATATATATATATATATATATATATATATATATTTAACAGCTGGATTATGCATATATAATTACAAAACATTAAAAACGCTGTTTCAAATATAGTAGAATCAAAATTAAAATAGTTTAAAATACTGCTATTGGAAACGTTGGAAATCCATGAGTTTTGATGAACCTGGAAGATAAAATTCTGTTTGAAGTGTGAGGGAGCATTTTATTTAATGTTGGTTTGTAATAGGAGTCTTGGTTCTTTTTCATAGTTCACATCAAAAAAGGCACCCTAGGGCCAAGTGTCAGGTTTCAAACCAAAGAAAAAAAGAGCGTGGGAGTTAGGGAAAAGGAAACTAGTGAATCTTGGGTCCCTAAGTCATGTGTTCTGATAAAATGCGCAAGTGCCAAGTAGTAGTGAAAGAAGGGCATAGTGTTTGTAAACATGGGACAAAAAAACTAATTGGTTGGGATGGAATAAGTATAATCGTGCCCTTCTAAGCTTTAATACGGGTTTAATGCTAATAGTCCCGTTTTATTTCTTCCACTGCTAAGCACTGCAGCATACTGCTCAAACCTGTAACCCTAGTGTGAAACTTGTTTAGCAGTTTGGACCCTCCCCTGTACATGCCCACCCTTAGCTTTTCTTTAACCAGCTAAAATGCGTGCCGCAGGGCTAAGCATAGCTTAGCAGCCTCAGACACACAGCCCTGCTGAGCTGGGCTTAGTTGAGCAGAAACAGGTGCTGCTAAGCTTCAATCTGCTTAAACATGCCATGACACACCCCCCTTTGATGTGAGCTATTTGTTCTGCCTACACCAGCACAGTTCTAGCCTTGACAAAGTTAGTACCTATAGTCACGGTGGTCCTTTTTGCTATTCAACAACCCTGGCTCATTTACATACACTTAATTGTGTATACCCTTGATACTGCACTACATCAGGGCCTCTGTCCTTAGCAACCACTGTAACATGCCATTGTATGGCTCTGCATGCTGGGCACTATAATGCAATACTTTTGCATATGTGTAACTTTCATACTTTAAAGTTTTTATTTATTTATTTTTTTACAAAATAGCATGTTTGCGCATCGCTATGCGTTGCTTAAACATAAAATATGTCTTAAAAAGAATTGCTTTTTTAACTCACTGGCCGTAGATCTGATCATTTGCATGCCTATTATGCACTATACAGCCTTTCTTTTGCCCTTTTATAGCCCCTGCTTAAAATTTATACTTCGGTACACAGTCTGTAACTGCTTACATTTCTTATGCTGCCACAGCACCTACACGGGTGCCTTTCTACTTGCTGAATCACAAATTAACCTCATTTGCATGGTTTTCACCAGCTTATGAGGTGATTTTCATTCTGCGGACTCCTCCGTGTCAGCACGGGGTCTTCACACTTGTGCACACCCCCAGCCCTGTTTCCTGGATTGCTCAGTGGCCATGTTCATTGTTTGGGCCACTACACTACTCCTACATTGAGAATCACTCTGTGTAGGGTTTATTAAATTCCACCAATGATATAGAATTTTAATTTATGTTAGTATAGTAGATTGCAAAATGAAACCCCACCAAAACTTGATAGAGATACCCCCATTCTTCCCAAGTACACATAAACACTTCTCATATCTGTGTTTAGCACTTCAAGTACATTCTGTTTTACTTCAATAGAAACTGAATGCTGTGTTAATATTATACATAAATGTATTGTGTATATTTTTGCTTTTGTTTCCTCTGTCCTCTCCTTTCCTTATTTTAATTACGGAGTCCTTTTTCTTTTTTTTTTTCTTTTCTTGCTTTCCTATTTCAGTTCATTTTTTTTACACTTTCAAATTTCTCAGGTGCAGCCCAGATGCGTACTTCCCAGGTTAAGGAGTCTTCACCCTTTGACTGTCCAGGGTCATCATCACATTATCAGAGCACTGTTACTAGTTCTGTAGGCACCATGGCATGTGGCAGCCTGGCAAGCCTCACTGACCACAGGCTTTGTGATGTGGACAGATAGCTTTACCCAATCAATGCTTCTCTTCACAGGGCTAAAGACTCATTGCCCCAGCTGGTGCTGACCACTGTATCACCACAGGCCTTTGTCCCCTCAACATCACGGTCCTCTAGTGCAACACTATCTGGCAAAAAACATTTGAGGCTTTGTGGACCGGGGACTCTTGCTGGGCATCACTTTTCATCACCCCTTCTTCTCTTATCCTCTCTCCTGAACTCTCTTGCCTACTTCCCACCCATAGTACCCTGTTATAAAAAAATGGAAAAATAAGGGGTAAATCCCCTAACAGAAACATAGTATACCTCCTTTTACACCTCCTCCAGCACAGCCCACTTGATGTCTTCCTGCTGCATCACTCTGTTTGCTGTGTCTCTTATTTTTCAATCTTTCCTACATCCTGCGTTCCATTTTTTGAAACAATCAACAGGGTATCCACCTAATAAACCCAGTTTGTTTTTCAAAAATATTAATAATAACATCTCTGCCATCGGCCACTTGCCTTAAGTCTTCCAGTTCTGACTATGCATAGCTGCATCTGTCTTCAGTATCTGAATACTGTACATACAAATTAATCCAAAGCCTATTACTTTCATGTAGTGCTCCATATATGCTTAATGCTTATCTTACAGGGCTTTATATGCTTTTGCAGTAAGTTGGTGTATTTTTCAAAATGCCTTCAATATTTCTTATTCAGCACAAATAACCTGAGATATGTTTATTTGCATATACTTTTGGTGGTGCTCTTCGCAAATAACCACTACAGAGTTATGAAGTCGTGGACTATGAATACTACCGAGTGAATTCTACTGCTATGAAAGGATCTGAGATAAACGGTAGTGCTAATATTAAATGAGTTTTAAAATCAAGACAATTAATGAAGTTTCAGAAATATCAGTAATTACTGGTGGCTGATTACATAGTTGCCTGACTTTTAAATATTTCAAATTTAAATGTATGCATAATACTTTGATATTTTTATGCATCCAGAAGAAAGAAATAACTGTTCATTTTTCTTTATTCTTTTTTTTTTCTTTGCCTTAGTTAGGATCATCACTTGTTAGTTTATATTTCATCATTTACTTATGTTAAGACATAATGTGTAGTTCTGTTTCTTTGCTATCACATTATTTTACATTGGGTTATGGGTTAGGTGCAAAGTAAACAGCAACACACAGTCCTGGACCCCTGTAATTGTCAGCCCTTGTGAAACTGGTGAATCATTAGCAATATTAATGAATAAGAATAATACAGAACAGTGAATAACAATGTCTAGTCATTTTGTTTGATACAATGGGAAACTTCAGAATGAAAATATATTTGTTGATTTAATACTGATTTGGGTTTACATTTTCACTAAAGCACGTAGCATTGTCTAACTATTAAATTGCAGTTGTTGTTAATTCATTGCCTCAAGTGTGGGTGAAGAGATCTAATGAGATCTGGTAGCAAAACAGCTAAAGTCCAGAAAATGCAGCATGAAACTTAATGTTAAATAACATGTATTGTAATCTTAATATAAGGTTAATTATAAGTCTATTAAGGACTTGACTTGTAACATGCTTAGCATACAATATCATTTACCACAGAATTTAGAAGCCAAGGAGATGAGGTTTCCCATACAGCTGTGCTGTCTGCCTAAACCATTAACTCAATAAAAGTAGACAGTGACAAAAACTCATTACAACAAAGATAAATACTTAACATTTCTAAAGTTTTCATATCTCTCTCCTAGAAAAGAACAAGGAAGAGTGTGTGTGTGTGTGTGTGTCTGTGTGTGTATGTGTGTGTGTGTGTGTGTGTGTGTGTGTGTGTGTGTGTGTGTGTGCGGGAGGGGGCTTTTAACGACTTTGAAAGTAGCTGTTTTGGCAAATAGCAATTACAGGTTTTTAGTATTTAGTTCCAAGGTCTGTCATGAATGGTCAGGTGGCGACCAGAGTACAGAAAGAGTGGACTGAGAGAAGAAAACCGTTATATGCATCTGAGATGGAGGGTGTTCAAGATTTTGACATCTGGGAGGTATATTTATTCTTGGCAGCAATGTATTTTTTTTTTGCTTGAGTTAAACAGTAAGTAATAAATATAGTAGAAAATCATTGCACATCACAATTGAAATCATTATCAGCAGTTTTAGATAGTAGCCTGAGATAAATAGTAAAAACCTAGCAGGGACAGTGGTTTATGTAACCATACCAACACATTCAGTGAATGTAGTAATTTATAAATAATAAAGGGCATTTTTCTTTTCATGCCATAGTCTATGGACTCAGGAAAACAGGTCATTTAATTTGGGATCCAGATCTTCAGAAAAGAGAGAGCATCAGACAAATGTTGCCACACTACATTTAACAAGCACCATATTCCAGGTTTAGAAATCTAACATGCATCACAAATGCAGCCTACTGAAACAGCAGTAAGTAAATGGAGTCATAATATATTTGTGAGTAATATGTTTGTTTTGTTTGATAAATGAGAAAATGGTATGGCTGTTAAGTAACTCTAGTAGGTGATAGTTTATATAATAGTAAACCATCATACGTTGAGTACAGAGACATGTATGGGACAAAAAGCAGGAGAAAATATGTATCTTAGCCAGAGACAGTGACAAGGTATATTGTAGAGGGCTGCAACCATGGAGACACAGATTTACAGTTCAGGTTCAAAAGATAACACTTAACTGGGGAGCTGTGTCACACCTGTTGTCTCTTCCCTGACCATGCACCAGTTAACATCAGTGAGCTGCAGGGTTAAAGGTCAGTATATGATGCTTTGCAAGAAATGAGTGTAAAGCAATGCATGCAGTGAGCTCCTACTAGAGAAGGGCCAAAACATATTTTTAAAAAAGAAAATGTTCTAGCTGACTAGTCAAAACTTAGCCAGTGACAGATTTTCAGCAATAAAGTGAATTTTTTTCCCAAGTTTTCTCTTTTTTCACTAGGGATTCACGATTTGATGTAAGATGTGATATCTTAATATTATACTGATAAATAAGAAACTTGTTTTACCATCTTAATATCAGGCTGATAAATAAAACCTTGTTTTATCATTGTATATCAGACTGATAAATAATAAACTTTTTTTATCCTAATTATGTGTCTCAACTTAAATAAAACTTCAGGTATCAAACTGTCCTCTTATTGCCTGGCAAATCATGCAGAGCACTCCAGAAAATTATCAGAAGGTAATGCTTTGGTAACAAAAGTAATAAAATACTCTACATTAGTAAGTGCACAGTTACCTTCTAAATGAATTACTAAACACTGCATATGATTTTACACCTGTTTCAGGCTCATATTTTAAGTGTATAGTAAAGTTAATATCATATAATCCTTGAATCTTTTTTTTTATAAATATGTCTCTTTCAGAACTATCACACAGCATGACACGAATAAGAGTGAAATAGCAATTTATGCATTTTAACCAGCATTTCCTATTGATTGGCTTGCCAACAGTAACCCTTCCCTGATATGAGAATACAGAATTGCCCTATTCATATAATTTCTTTTCTTTCCTTTTCTAGTGGATGATTGATTTGACAAGCCTCATTTGTTCAAACTTCAAGATGTTTTGGATCAGATCACCATAGAAGATCACATTGATGAGTCGTGCCAAAAGTAATGCACTTTTGGTGGTAATGTTCCTCTTCTTTAAATTGTTGTGACCATTGAGTTGGTATACACAAGCAATAAGTAAAAATGTTTTTTTTTTATCTATTTTTTTGACAGGATGTTAAAGAGTATGAAGATTTCAGTCTACAGTGGGTTGCATTTTGATCACTCAGTAGAAGTATTTCCTTCTTAAGATGCATAGATTGGCATATCTGCTTTACATTTGCAGAGACATAGCCTTCTTCCCATTTGCTGTGGTTTTTGAGATAAAGAACAAGCTTTAAGAAAATGTTACTCAATTAGTTTCTTAATCCATAAAAAAATGTAGGCAGTGCCTAGTGAATAATTTAAGTGTTCATACTACTGACCCAGACAGTGCTTCAGTAAAATAAGTTATACACTAGCCACACTTACATTTAATATATTTTACTGCATTACCTTGTTTGTATTTTTCTTTCTGTGTTGCTGACTAAATGCCATTAGTGGTCCAAATTTTCAAATTTACTTTTGGTTTATTAATAATGCATTGTATTCTTGAATCTTTCATGTTGTGCCACTTCTGTGATATTAATTTAGGAAAAGAGCCAAATTATTTTCCATATGTCCGTTTTATGGGCAATAACATGTTTTGATTAATATATTTAAAGCCATCTGCTTTGAGTAGGATGTTGTGATCTGCTCTAAGCAAGAAAATGTTGCCAATGTGCTATTAGGAAATTTGAAACATTTGGGTTATGCAAATTACCAAATTTGAAATATATTTTAAAGCACTGCAATAAAGCCAGCAGTTCTAATATCACATAAAATGTACATACAAAAATGCATATTCAGCCCGTTAATTGATGAAGAAGATCACCGTTTTACAGCAATTTAGTAAATGGTATTTTTGTTTTAATGTATGCTTTCATTTCACTTTATGATTTCTGGTTAATGCAGTACATTACATTTTCACACCTGTAATGAAAAACAACTGAACAAAAAGATTCATAACTTTTGTAACATAACGATTCTTGCCATGTACAGTGCTGACAACACAGCATTATTTTTATTCCATATGCATTTTATTTTATAATTTGCAGTTCTTTGTACTAATTGTAGAATACCAAAGAGTAATTCAGTCAACTGCACACTATCAAATTAATTTCAAGGTCTGTATGTTTTGACTTTGTTTTATAACTCACAGTTCTTTGTAGTACTGCAGTATGCCAAATTGTAATTAATTAAATTTGCGTCAATGTATCTGATAAAGGCTGTTTCTAGTGGTAAATCATCATACACCTGCATTGTCCATTATCTTTCACCAAATGAACGATGGTGATTTTTCTCTGGCAGTTTGTCTCATGATAAATTGTCTTTCAAAACAGAATATTAGTTTCTGTTTTATTGCTTGCATTTTATATAGTTTTGCAAGTTAGAAATTCTTGTACTTATGGCTTTGACATTTAGCTAAAGCATATTTTATAATTATAATTCTTAATTCCGATCTGAAAAGAATTAGCACAGTGAGGGTGGCAGGAAGTAATTATGATACAGAAGCAGAGAATGTTTGCTTCTATTTCATTTAACATTTCTTATTTCTTTCATTTATCAACATTTACGCAATAGTCATTTTGCACATTTAGGCAAAACAGTTATACAGAATACTGCCTCTTTACTTTGCATATTTAGGCTAAAACATTTATACATAACAAATGCTTCTCTCAAGATGTAGAAAGCTGCAGTGTAATTATAGGTTCCTGAGTAACTATGAGAAAATATGACTTGTCTTTATTATGGAATGAGTGCTATGATGCAACTAATATATCATGAGGCATCTGGAAAAGAATGTAACATATACACAACTGAAAATAAGGGCACAGTATGACCTATTTGTTTTTGCTTTTCGGATATGTTTATTTCAAAGATAAATAAAAGAAATAGTTGTTATAGCAGGAAAAATGTCTTTAAAAGGTAACATTAACAAACTTATTTGCTATTAAAAAAAAAAAAAGATGAGCCTTCATCCTTAAAAGTGTCATCCCTTCTTTTAATATGTCCAGCTCCTTTGCTTAGTATGAGTTCATTGTACAACAATCAGATAAATTATACATTACTTGTTATATTTACTTGTATGGACTGTGACAGAATTACTTTTTCATATGAATCATAATTTTAGATATGTTAGCCATGTATCCAGCTGTCCTTTTTTCTGTTCCTTTAAAGTAAAGTTGCTACTGTGCCTTCCTTGAATTTGTTCACTTAGACAACCTACTATTATATTTAATCTTCAGTAAATGCTACAGCATTGCAGCCTCCCATCTGGTTTACTCAGTTCAAGGTTTGGCTTCCTTAGGACTTGGCGCTTGTCTCTGCTTTATTTGGCCAGTTATACGTAGTCAGGATCTCAGAGTACTAGATCAGTTTGCATATTGTTTACAATCAAGTGTAAGAGTGATAGCGCTCCACAGTTACACAAATGACCAGTTTGTCAAAAAGGGTGAGTGCAACTGGAAATTTCTCTACACATCCCACAGTGGATTGTACAAAGAGATGAGATGTGAAGGATAGAATTTCAATGACTTTTTATGACTGAAAGTCTATTTGATGAGAACATTTTAAGGGAATAGGAACGGATCATCATTAATCCACTTTTCTTAAATTCAATAGCTTTTCTTTTAGCATAGTCTCTGTTTGCTTAAGTCTGGGAGCAATGCTCCTCATTTTAAACAATGAGTATTGTTACCATTGTGATTGCACTTTTTTTCTCACTAATGTCTCATTTCATATCATGTTTATGAATCCTTCTGTGTCATCTATGTGACACACATTCCATTTTTTGTGCTTATTTCCCCTGACCTGCCAACACTATCTATCTATCTGCACTGGTCACCCTGGTGCTACATTGTTACCAGCTATCATCCAGCTTATAGCACCTAAAATAAGTTAACGGGGATCTTCTCTTTTGTTAGAACAATACTATAACAGTGACCCACTCTTAAAGCCAAGCTTGGGAAGGAATGAAGTGAAGCATGGAAGGGTTGGCATAATGGTTAAAGTCTTAACCTCTCAGATACATCCCACAGGGTTTGATTCTGAGCTACAGTCATAAGCTTGTAATGGCTTGCACACTAATAGCCTAGTATGTATCTATGAACAGGGGGTCATTGTGCTGTAATATGTGACAAGCTCAGGTATTTCTGTTAGGCTCTAATCCCACCAGTGTCATTCAATACAAACTCATTTAAAACACAACTAATACTTCAGCTATCACATAAGTGAATCAACCTCTTTATCCTTCCATGTGTCATCAGCTTGCTATACTATCAAGTAAGTTGTTTTCATTCAGAATCCTATACACAACATCTTCCATTGACCAGTACCTGAATAGTTTTACTATCATCTCCTAGCCATACCTATAGTTTTGTGTAACTGTTCACCCCCACTTCTATGCTTCTAATATAACCTTTATTATCTCCATGTGTGTGTGTGTGTGTGTTTGTGTGTGTTTATAAATATGTATATATATATGCACAAAATGCAGAGGTCACAGCAGGGGGTCACAGTGAATGTCTATATGCTGCTGATAGTGTGAGGAATTAGATCTCTCTTTCTGGAGGCTGGTGTAGCTCACTGGCCTATTTGATGGTTTTGATGGTTTGAAGCTGGCCACACCTACAACTTTTGCATATGAGTTATTCTTATGGTAGGAGTCCCACAGACTGTCATAACACAGTTATCTGTTACCGCAAGGAAGCTGGACACAGCCATAGAAAATGTGGGGACAGAGATCCAAACCTACACACATAATACATCCTCTGAGAAACCTAGAAGGTGGCAAGTATAACAGCAGGTTGCAAAAGATCTGATTAGCCTCAGTATGTAAAGGCCATCACATAACTGTGTCAGTACTTGCAATAATTAAGTTGACTGCATTTTATAGTATATTACCAGATAAACACAACTGAATGAGGAACAAAGCAGACATATGGGGCAGAATGCTGGACATTCTACAAACTCATGTACCGTGCAAGTTATGAAGACTGTCACCCTGTGTGTGGTGTTAACATCATGCGCCCCATTCACATCATATCTCTCAAACTCTTAGAGCAGGGAATCTGGACAAAGATATAAACAAGAGTGGGACAAAGGCTCAAATATACAGAGAAAGATTAACTACTGCCCAGACAAATGTGGAAGGCTGCTAGAATAACAGGCCTTACATTAGCACGAATCTCCTGATGTGCATGGAATCAGTAACTCAAATGTCTCTCATCATATCCTAATGTCAATCTATAATGTTTTGCCCCTAATGTGCCAGTATATCATAATGCTGTGTAAAACATACCAAAAATATGATGCAAGACTCTATACATTCCATTACAATCTGTACAGTTTATAGGCATGGGTCACATATTACGATCTGTAAACAGCTTGGGAATGCCTTGGGCAAAATATCAGGGAGGAGCTCGACTGTGGAAACAGGTCCAGCAGACATTTGGCTGTAGAACACAAAATCCAGGACTGGAGTACAGGTAGGTCTGGCCTGGAGTCACCTTGTAAGTACTGACAGTCACACTGGGCATGCTCCTATACTTAACTAACTTGAGCCCATGTCTGTTTCCTCATCTGCCGAAAGACCTGCTATGTGGACATACATCTGTACAAATAAACAACTATGTATACATATTTGTCTGCCCCTATCTCCCTCACGCTTGGTTAGTGTCTCTGTTAGTATGTTGCACATATCTATATATATATATATATATATATATATATATATATATATATATATATATAAACAAGATGCATATATAGTTAGATAAAATACAATGATGCATAGATAGGAGACAACCCTGTTATGCTTCATTGATATAGACATGGGCAGGGATGTACGAATGTTCTCACATACCCCTGACTGCTGGGGTTATCTGCTCATGCACATCATAACAGCCATCCGATGGCACCTGACCAAGGCCACAACAGTATATAATCGACTCACTCACAGACCCCTGAGCCTGCAGGCTGTCACCCTGCAGACAGACATAGGTATGCAGGTGGTGTAATGTACAATGGGAGCAATGCACTCCTTGGACATGCCATAGTGTCCATGCCCACATGTCTGCCTATCAAACTGCAAACAGACACACTTGGCCAGACTGGTAGGTGTACACACATAGCAGGGATATGACCAGGTTTCCCACCCCTAGGATACTAGATACAATAACAGTTCCAAACAGTATCAGTCTGCAGGCCACACATGTTGTGTAACACAAGGCTACTTAGCGTACTCCACATGTACTGTGCCTGCATCAACATCTACAACAGACGTAACCTGTGGCACGTGTGATAGGTACTGTGAGCTATAATGTATAATACTAGTTAGGTATGAGTTCTAATCTCACATCCTGCAACTCTGTGTTTGTGTATCAATAACCCCCTCACAGCACAATGGACATATTCATATGGGCTGCCACTATCCAATGGTATGCATTTTTGGCCCTGTGACTGGCAGCTGACCTCTAAATGCCCTCTTCTACAAGGCCTGCTGATGTCATCCTCCTTAAGAGCACTGACTGACAGTGTAGAGGCAGATAAACAGCATGGTGCATGTGATACTTACTGCAAGCTATAGTGTGTAATACTAGTTAAGTAGGAATCTAATCTCACATGCTGGACTTTGTGTGTATCAATATATTCCCTCACAGCACTATGGTCATGCTCATATGCAGTCTCTTTGTGCAACTGTATGAATGTTTGGCCCTGTGACTGGCCGCTGCCTCTAAATTCCCTACTCTACAAGGCCTGTTGATGTAATCCACATTAAGTGCACTGGCTGAGAGTACCGTAGCAGATAAATAGCATGGCATATGCAATAAGTACTGCAAGCTATCATGTGTAATACCTAGATAGGTAGGGGTTCTAATCTCACAGCATCTAACTCTGTGTGTTTGAATATATCCCTTTGCAGCACTTTAGACAAGCCCTTATGGGCTACCTTGATGCAATGATTATGCATTTTACACCCACTGGCTAGCTGCAGGCCTTAACAGTGGCCTTTATTACATGGTCTGCTGATGTCATCCACCTTACATGTACTGGCTGACAGTGTGGCAGCAGATAAACAGCTTGGCACATGCGATAAGTACTGCAAGCTAAACTGTGTAATACTAGATAGGTATGGGGTTCTACTCTTACAGCATCCAATTTGTGTGTGTGTGTATAAATATGTCTCCTGACAGCACTAGAGACAAGCCCATGTGGCCTACCCCTGTGCATTTATTATGCATTTTATGGCCCTTTGACTAGATGCTGGCCCTAAACTGCCCTCATCTACATAAGCATAACTAATGTCTGCCACCATCTACAGTTGTACATGCAGACTATCCAGGTGACATGTACCAAGGGTAGTAGACTGTATCACAGGGTATGAAAGCATGTTGACACTGACTGTTCTCATTGTCCCTTACACAATATTCTACTCATATACACTTAGGGAGCCATGCACATATACTGGCATACCTTGTGGACGTCATATCTCTGTTGTGCTGCCTTGCCATCCTGTGTCACTGTATTTCTACTAAGTGTCCATAGTTGCACTACTCAGACTCCTGGGATGAAAACATATACAGCTCCATGACACACCTGTTATTCTGTAACACTACTGCCAGTGCACCATCAAGCAACAAAGATAAACAACATTTGAGGTGTATTCCTGACACATGCCAGCATACAGTACCTGTCATGGCCCACAACAACTGCCATGGCATAACACTATTACACTACACAAACTCATGTAAAGTTATATGGTCACCCTGTGGATCAGACACATATATGCAGGTGCCTGCATTGATGGCATGGATGAAAGAGATGTCAGACAGGTATCATCACATGCACAGGGTGTGTCATGGTGCTGCTGGAGGCCTAGGCTATACAAAACAGTTGATAGCATGTGTGAGAGTCAGGAAGGGGTGCTGTTGACATGGTTCATGGAGTGATGTGTGTGTCTGTATGTAACCTGCATGTGCTAGTGGTGTTGGAGTGTGTGCATGTAGACAGTCAAGCTCAGTGTTAGCCTAACATATGCATATTGTGGACAGCTGTGGACCATACATGGTAGAGTGGACAGTTCACCATCTCCAGTCATGAACATGGGAACTGGCTCCTCCATGAGTAGCATGGACAGCACCATGCCCAAGGTCAGATGAGGTGCTAGTACCTGATGGTGACTGATGTTTACTGAGCATGTGTCCCCCATGGGACCACCTAGAACCACATGCCAATGGCCTGCCACATTGTGGTGTGGACAGCACATCTCCCTCTGTAGCACTGGAGGTGCTGCCACTGTGGGAACTTGAGTGTGCATGGCCATGTGGACTACCAGCAGATGATGTTGCTGACCTAAGTTCTCAAGTTTGACGTCCAATCCCGACCACATGTTCCAGCACAGACAACATGTGCTCAAAGAAAGACACTGTCTGAGCCCACCATCAGTCCACTACATCAGTGAAATGTTCCATTGTGTCACCAATGCAGTGGAGGCAGTCACGGATCTCAGATTGTGCTGCATCCATAACCCTAAGCATCCATCTGGTGTTGCATTCAGCTTGTACCTGTGCCTCCATGACAGCCCAAAATATGTAGAAAGTCAACCAGGATATGACACCTGCAACAGGAAGTGGATGCACAGCAGTCCTCCTTTGAGCACCCCTGTCAGTCTGTCTGTGTGGTACCTCACCAGCTGTCTGGCTATGGCCAGTGTCTACACTCACTTACACTATAGTTCTCACACTGGCGTGTACTATGTCACAACCCTCTGACTATCCAATATCTGTGGCCTCTGGTAACTGGGTATGTGTGGGCATATTGACTGTGTGCAGGGACAATACGGGCAGAAGAGGGATGTCATCCTCTTGGACAGATTCAGCCAAAGGCAACCCCACCTGTGCCTCACTATGGCCACCATCATCATCAGAGTCAGATGAGACACTGACATCAGGTTGTGAGGGGAACATATTCCAACCCCTCTGTTCAAACATGAAAAGCAAGACAAAAGCAGTACATTGCTATCTGCACTGTTATGTGGTAATCCACACAAACTCATACAGATGAGGATCTACAACTGCATCACATGTCCCACATCTTCTCATCTCTGATCCCATATATAACACACACACACACACACACACACACACACACACACACACACACACCTACAACATGCACAGACAACCCAGGCCCTGTATAACATGCACATCAGCTACATCCGGGTAATGTTGCCAGTTCAATACACCTATGAAGTATGCAATATGACAGTGTATGTGACAGAAGTACACATTAAACTCAATGCACCTGTCTTGACAATGATATGTCAGTTGTAGTACCACTGCCTCAGGATTGTACCTATTCCCTATTGTGTCTGAATGGGCATCTTAGAGTAATTGTCTCATGTATAGCAGGCTGTGTAGTTGCTCATAACTATAACTGCAAACATGTTAATGTTTGTACACATAAACACCTGTCATTCCCTAGGCTATGCACCGTAGTTAACTACTCTGAAATGGAACATACAATTATTCTACTCTAGGAAAGCAGAACACTTGTGCAAAAGGCAAAATGGCAGCCCTTAACATTCATAGGGTATATCTGATCAGGCAAAACAACAGTATGACACTAACCAGGAGCAGGACCACGAACTCCAGCCACAAGTGATGTACCTATGAAAAGTTGAGGGTGAGGTATTGTCAGCAACACCAAATGTTACAGTGTTACATGGTAATATGTGCATATATCCACATGTACAGTAGCTAATGTGATAATGGCTACATTGCTGCCATTCTGATTATGTGTCCACAACTGTGGTAAAAAGCCAACACCCCCCAAAAGCAGATAGAAATGACACCCATGTAGTTGTCTGTAGAGCCTGGTACAATGACTACAAATGCATTATGCTGGTGAACAGAGTCAGCTTACCTTGATGTTCCTCTGATGTGGACGCTGTGGCACCCACCTCCAGGATATATGGCATGATGGTTGGCTGTGAGCTGTGGGTTGATCCTAGATTCACCAGAAATTCCTCTGTGGCTGAGAGTGGTTGTTGTGTTGCAGGCCCTCCACCAGTGGCAGTACGATCCCTGGCAACAGCAGCTGCCCTTTGACATGCGGCATTGACCATGTCTGTGGCCCTGTGTCAAACCTGCTCATGGGTCCTGTCCTGTTGGCCAGTAACAGAAACAGCCCTCACAAGGTTGGACCACAATGCTGGCTGCTGCTCTTGATCATGGTGACTCCTTGACAGCAGGATGTGATGGTTGAGTCTGAGGACATCCACTATAGTGTCATTTTCTGCAGATGAAAATGGAGGATGTCCCTGTTGATACATCATACCTACATGACAACAACAGGGGAACACATTACAGGACCAGATACATGGATTTCCACTATGTACAAACCCTGCACAACTAAAATGGGCTATATTATCCACCGCTCCCTCACATGTCATACCCCATCCACACACTACATGCATGGCTATCACCAAAATAGTAGCAATACTGGTTATATCCCTGTGTGCTGTGACATAATCTGCTGTATATCTCTACACGCATTACTGAAGTCTACTCTGGTGTGTCCCCTGAGGGCAAAGTCCCACTGCTATGTCATATAGCCACTATCAGACAAATAGCTGTGTGCTATTGCAACAACTATATGGGGACAGTGCAGCAAAACCAGTGTGCCACAATGGCAGACAGCAATGCAAACCTGCTGTAGTATATCTTCCCTATAGGCATCATACCTCTCCACTACACAGATGTGCCCAGAATGTGAACATGTGCCTCATAGATATGGTCCTTTTGGCACACACATGTGGATGTCTGACAAATGGTTGATCAATAATTAATGGTTGTTGTCAGAATATAGAGAATCTGGCTGTCACATGCCAGACTCTTCAGAAAACACGTATGCTACAGTAATATCTGTTAATCTATTCATACTCCTAGTTTGTGTGGCCAATATATATACTCTGTTGCTGAGTTTGGGCCTATGTCCCCCCACTAATTATGGCTATGACCTGAATTCCTGCTGTAAGGGATTGACAAGTATGTTAGCCATAGCTGTCAAGCAATGAAGTATGATTGTCAACAAAACACTGACCTAGCCAGTGTACATCAGGGACAGTCAGGGGTACCTATACAATGTAAGAAATATTTCTGTCTGACATTGACAGACTTAGTGGAGGTGAATTACAGTACATTGTTTGATTATTATAGCTGTGTACACTCTTACTTACTGTCAATATGTCTAACTCATAATCCACTAGCTTTCCAACAAAGCCGACCATTGTAGGAGGGAGTAACAGGGGCAGAGCTGTGATTTGATTCAAAGTAAGGACAGTTGAGAGGTTTGCCTGTAGCTTTTGGACAGCAGAGTATCACCAGCATGTCAATACCATAGATATATTACAGGATGACTGTTGTAATCCCTATTCCCCATATCTCCATCCTCCCATCTGTATAGTATTATATGGGACATGTATTACATACCTAGTAGAGGGACATAATACTATTTTGACCAGAACCTCTACAAACAGCTTGCAAAACCATTGTCTGTCTGAGTAAAGCAATATACAGACTTGTTCCCCATAAGCAGTTTATTACCTTTAGTAGGTAATGTTCATTAACAGGTGATTGTGCACCAATCCGTGGCACAGACTTGCTAATTGCATCCAAAACAGCTGGGTTGCACTTTCAGTAGCCAATGGCAAGGCACCTCAGTGCAATATTTAAGGGCTTCATGTAGGCCTTTGCCCCTTTCTTAGTCTTTGAGATGGACATTAGTGAGGTGTGCAGACTATGGCATCACAGAAGGTAGGTTCAAATACTGTTCACTGTTGAGATTTATGAGGCATGTCCACAGTTTTGCATGATATGTTTGGCCATTGTCCCATAACCTTGGGATGATCTGGCAGTTCAGTGATAAAAATTGTGGGTTGTGGTCTGTAAGGAGAGAGAGAAATGTGAGTGTCAGACATCATACCCATCAGAATATCCATGCAGATGCAGTAGATGCTATTCTGTCAGCTCACTATCTTTGTAGGGGCAAACTGTGAAACATGTCTCTGTCACTTGACATTTTCCCCCCACCCTTTATGTATGGTTTTGCCTTGATCACTTTTTCTAGGGGGGGTGTGTGGTATGGCAGGTCTGTAGCAGCTAGCTTAACATACAGCTGTGTATGTTCCAGGTTGCAGCTGCTGCTGCAGCCTAGGACAAATAGGGTATGTGTGAACACTTTGGAGGACAACACCCTGTACGTGTAACTGAGGCAGCATTGTCAGCTCCATCATTACAGCATAACCAGGGTAAGAGTACCCTTGACACTGCAGTTGTCATATGGTTAAGGTACATCCATTATATAACAGTGCCAATCACAAAGTAATAGGCGACATATAGTTAGGCTATATGAATATGTGGAGTGTGTCCCTATCTGCAGGCCTTTGACTTGCAAACATGGGTAGTAGTTAATTCAGTATCGGCAACCTATGTGGGTTAAATTGCATGACTTAATCATTACTTGCTGTGTTCAAAACAATGTAATTGAATTGTGACACACTAGATTCAAATCCAGGACTCTGGGTGCCAAAATGGAATACATGCAAGGCATTTAACAGACTGAGCTACTGAATCAGTCTTGCAGCAGGTGTATTTGCAAGATATATGTGCATATATACAGTCTGCGACACATGTAGTCTGCATCCGTCATTATGTGCATGGCTATCAAAGGCAGTTGTTCTGCAGCAGGGTCCCAGCTGTACACATGTACGTTGCCATTGCTGCCTTAGCAGGTGCATTTAAAAATGTTACCGATAAAATGGTACATTTACCTGCTATCTCAGGCCTCACATACATCCATTATTATTTATTTGGCTGTGTACTGGTGTACTTTTTGTATCACAGTCCCAGGGACACTCCGATTTCTCCCATTAGAAGTACTTGCAGTGTGTCACTGGCAATCAGTATATTTTTCTAGAAACAGCTGTTTTAATTAAGAGCTGAATGGCCTAGTGGGGATATGCACAATTTTCTACTTGACAGGGGCCTGGGTCCAATGCTTAGCAGGGGTGATTACTTTTTAGATGTGCCTAACACTGTGAGAAACACTTAAAATCATTAAGGCACATTAAAGCACTTTTAAGTGGATTTGAGTGGGTTTGCATGTCACTGCACATTAAGGCACGTTGCTTAGCTCCACGCAAACCCACCCTAAAAATTTAAAAAGAAAAGAAAAATGGGTGGTAGAACAGTGGTGAAATGGGGCAAGTAGGGGGGGAAACATAGTGAAAAGCAGGTAGGGATGTGCAGGATGGGTGTAGGGAACAACCATAGCTTTCCATTTCTTGTACAGCAACAGCTGTGAAGTTTGACAGAATTTTGGATGAATTTGTACTCACAAACCCCAGAGAGAGAGAGAGAAAGAGAGAGAGAGAGAGGTGAGGACAATGTAAATGTGTTTTCAAGTTAATATGACCAAATTAGTTGTGCCCAGTGAGCATGTATGAAATGGAGAGCTATGTATGGAGCAATATTTTTTTTTGTAGGACAGGTGCCCTTTTTTGTTTTAAGTAGAGAGCGGAATGTTGGGGAAGGGATATAGGTATGTGTGGGGAGGCAAGTTGAGTAGGAGAAGATGCAATTGCAGATAGACAAGACAGACAAGACAGCAGACAGGGATGGTATGCGACATATAAGGGGGTAAACACCTTGGATGCGGAGGGTGTTGTGGAATCTGAGAAGCACATGCCTCAAGACAGCGGCAGTGTGACTGAGCTCCCCACCCAATAGCATTCAGCACTGCTCCTTCACTGCCCCAAAGGTAGCTGTGCTGGAGGCTGGGCGCCATGGCTAGCAGGCCCCACCAGGTTGTTGAGTCTGTCCTCAATCTGGCGCAGGCATTGCTCATAGCCCCTATGAACTATCCTGCATGCCATGGCTGGTAGTTGATCCTGGGTGACTGGTGCCCCTCTGCCACCACTCCTGAGGGATGGGACCCATCCCCTGAGGCTGTTCAACCTGAAGGCAGTGCTGGGCCAGGAGAGGGGTCACCACCAGCCAGGGTCCCAGATGCGCTGATACCTGGTGCCATGTCCAGCTGATGTAGGGTATGTGGATCAGCAGGAACCTGCCTACCCTGATGTGGTGTGGTTATAGAGGTGAAGCAATACATTTAGGTTAGTTATGAACATTGGATCATAGGATGTTAATAGGCTATTGTCCTTGAGGCCCTTACAAGCCTAGCCAAGAATTTATCCCAGGTTCCAACAAGTCAGCACCCTAAACCACTGTCCATCAGGAACACTGATGGAATCCCAGGGGTGTATTTTATGTTCCCCATCCGGTTATCCAGGTTGCACTTAAAAAGGATTAATGAGGTACTCTGCTTTATGTGGATATAGAGTGTTTTCCACAAAATGGGGAGTCTCTGGGACACAAATCTGTCCCACCAAGTCATATTGATGTCACAGACCAGGATGAAGTATCGCATGCAGGTTACTTTGAGTGCAGCTTGACTTGCAGATAGGCAGCATCCCATCAGGGTGGGGTCTGAGATTGCTTTGTATGCCAGACAGAGGTCACCTCTGAGGATTCTGTAGGTGACTGAGTAGAGATACAGGGTTTTTAGCTTATCTGTGTAGGGTAGATATTTGAGGCCCTGGATTCTCTGGGTGAGGAATCTCTGTGGTCACTCCAGGTGCTTCATGTCCTTTGAGAGTTAAATGCTGAAATGGGCATTGTATTCAATAATCGGTTTTATAAGCGAAGAATACAGGGATGTTATGACCATCTTGTCCATGGATGATATACCCTTACTAATGAAGTGGGTCATGTAGAAAGCTTTCCGTACAACGGAGGCAATATGGTGGTCAAAAGTCAGTTTGCTATCAACCTGGGTTCCCAAGCCCCTCACAACTGATTGCATGCTTACTACCTTATTATCAATGTGATAATTTGTGGGGATCTCGTTCTCCCAAAAAGGGAATATGATGCATTTTATGGCATTCAGTTTGAGTCCATGTTTCTGGTAACAGTCATTTTTTTGGTTGAGACCCTCTTGGAGGATGTCCACATCACTAGTGGAATTGATGACAGCACCCAACTTGCAGTCACCTGCAAATTTGGTCAGCCATAACCCACTAGATCTGGGCCACACTTCTGAGAAGAAAATCCCAATCAGCAGAGACCCCAAGACCAATTCCTGGGGTACACAACTTGTTACAGGTCTACTACTACTTGAGGTGGCTTCCCCTATTTTGACTAGTGGGCTCTATCACTAAATCAGTTTGCTACCCATCTGGTAACATATGGATTGATGCCTAATTGAGAGAGTTTATCTATTATACCTGAGTGGGAAATAGTATTGAAGACCGGGGCGAGGTCAAGGTAGGCAGTGTGCACCATCTTCGCCTTGTCTATGGTCTTGGTGACTCTCTCAAAGAAGTCAACCAAATTTAACAGGCATGACCTCTCCTTGACAAAACCAAAGTGTGTCAGATCAAGTGTCTGGAGGTTGCCAATGTCCTTGTTAATGAGGACCATGATAATCTACTCCATGGCCTTGCAGATCAGGCTAGTTAGGCTGATAGGTGTATAATTTCCTGGATTTGTGGATGCTCCATCTTTGTGCAAAGGGATGACAGTAGCTGTCCTCCACTTGGTTGGGATGAAGCTTCAGGCTTTGGTTGCATAGAATGCCTAATGGTGCTGCAAGTTCCTGCCTGAGTTCATGAAGGATGCAGCCTGGGATGTTATCGGGTCCCATGGAGGCTGTATTTTTTGCCTTTGAGAGGACAGTGATGACTTTCTCCCTAGAGATAAGGGGAGGGGGGCAGGTACTGGGGATGTCCTGATTTACTGATGGTGGGGACAGGTGAGTGAAGTTTTCACTGAACCTGTCGTCAGTAGGTTGGCTATATCTACAGGGTTTGTGTATGTCGTCTCCTTGACCACCAGTTCTGAGCAGATCTGGGTGCTTCCCTTGAGACTGCAGATATATGTGAGGAAAGTCTTATGATTCTTTAGTAGATGTGGTCAGTTTGGACTCGAAGTTTGCTGTGGAGGATTTAAGTAGTGCTCTTATTTGCTTGTTCAGGCTAAGGGGAGATTGCTTCCAATTAGACACCTGCTCCTTCTTGGTCCTGGGCAGAGATTTTTCCTTTTACTATAGAGCTTATTTATTGTAGATGTCCACTAGACAGGTTTACTCTTCCTTGAGGAGGAGGATTTCATCCTGTCTGGTATTCCTGATTCCATTCAGTTATATAAATGGTCACATAGTACTTTGGTGTAAGTTTGGACATATGTGCCAGTTTCTGTGGAGGGGGAGGGGGCTGTGAAGCTGTTTATATCTTTCCTCAGGAGGTTGTAATCAGCTCTGGAGAAGATTTTTTTTAGTTTGACCCTATCTAGAAGGGTCAGGGGAGATGATGACTTTGAAAGTGACTGATTTGTGATCAGATCTTACCAGGGATGATGACACTGTAGGGATGCTGCAGTGGTTACTCATGTTGGTTAATACCAAGTCCAATATATTTTCAGCTCTTGTGGGAGTGTCAACCAACTGGCCCAAGGCATTTGGATTGACAAAATCAAGGAATCTCTGGGCATTTGTGTTTTGGCATGAGTATTTCTTCCAGTCTATGGTTGGATAGTTAAACTTGCCCAGGATCAGGGTAAAATGTTGAATCTTGATAGATTCAAAGAGGTCCAGATAGGTGGAGTGGGCATGTTGAGTCAGAGTTGGAGGTCTATAGCTAGCTATGATTTGAATAGAGGTCTTGTCAATTGTCATCTGCACCTGGAGTATTTCCTGTGCATCATACTGTTTCACCAGCCTAGAGGTGTGTATGTCTTTTATATATATTGCAACTCCAACTCTTTTTGTTTTGCTACCCATGGCTTGGGGTCTAAATGATGATAGGATGAGTAACCTGGTATGGTTGGTGTGCTCTCTCCAACTTTGAACCAGGTTTCTGTGACTGCACAAATGTCAGCTTCTTCCAGGTTTAAGGGTGCTTGCAATGAGTGCAGTTTCATTGTTACTAATAACAGCATGCAAGAACATTGGAAATAACCCAATCACAATTCAATGCATATTATATGGAACACAACAATAAATAGCACAACAGTCAGTATATTAACATCATGCCAGCAATAGTTACGGCATAAGGCCAACAACATAGGTATTTGACAAGATATGTTAATATTCAACCATTATAATAAATAACAATAGTAAAACACATGCCCCAAAATAAAGTTTAATGTAACAACAGATGTTAATAGTAAACCATAACCAATGAATAACAATAATGAATAAATGAAGATAAGGGACGGGGAAAGAGATAAATACACAGTCCATTAATACCATTATAGTCTATTTTGTGGAGAACAGTACTGCTATCTACTGTACAGATCTGTCCTTTCTTTATGTTTACAAGTGGACTATAGCTGATGCAGCACGTACACACCTCTCAAGCTATCCACATGGGGCAATATGGGCCAAGCTGTAACAACTGCGGGTAGTAAACTACTCAGAACACTTGCACATCAGGTGGACCTATATAACTACCAAGGTGTACTGTGCACTGATGTAGTGATACATTCCTAGTTTGATACTCAAGTCGATGGTAAATGTGTGATTGAGGGATTATGCACTTCTAAGTACATTCTGTGACAGCATGACACTTGAGAGACATGTATGCGTACAGTACAAAAACTATACTAGCATTCCTTGCTTGACAGGCATGGGGATAGAACCCAATAGCAGTGACTGCAGAGGACATCTGCAATGCATGTATTAATTGACTGCAGTAGCCTTTAACAGACACTCCAGGCATACAGCCATACCAATGATTACACATTTTATTTATTTTATTTTCTTTTATTATTATTATATTTATTTCCTTTATTTTATGCTGTATATTCACATACCTGGTAATGATTTTAACAGCCTGTGTCATCTAAGCACACAATTATTTATCCAGACTATGGCCTGACTCATCTATTTTCCTGTAGTTCCTGTGGAGAGAAAATCTGTAATCATTTTGTGACTGCTATTGTAATATATAGTGCGACAGTGCACTAGATTCAATCCCTGGTCTGTGTGTGGCAAAATGTACATCAAACAGAGCATTTAACAAACTGAGTACTGAGTCACTGCTACTTGCTTGCTGACTGATATTTACCTAGAGCTCACCTGGAACCAATATATGACCTGGTATTAGTAGTACAGTTTTATAGTAGACTGCAGTGACAGTTGAACACACAGTCATGACATTCAAGCATGACGGAAATACTAGGTAACCTATACATTACTACACAGAATGCATGTGTACACAATATATTGTTAATGGGTTAAATATCTGTGAAGTCTACAAACAATATCAGACTATTGAGTTGGCTAGTTCACCTATATACATTTGCAGACAGTATATTTGCAGTCTACACCTATTGCACTGTTATACTTGCCTGCAGCACCATCCCTCAGAGAATGAATGCATATAGCTGAATTGCGATGGTTAAAACAAGACAATCCTGATATACGCAATATACCTTGGGTATTATTGTTATTGCCTCATGTGTTATTGCTGGACAGGTGTCATAATTATTTTCTTGTAAAATAGCTCTGAATCTACAGTTATTGCACAACATTCTTTATTAAATATACCTTGAGACAGAAAATGGTATTGTTTTGTATTTTTATCGCAGAGCAGTTGTCATGATCAATTTCATGCAAAACAGCCCTAATTCCACACATATTGCACAACACAGCTTTATTAGAGGTACCTTCATGCACTTACTTGTATATTTTCGTTTTTTTATTGTACAGCAGTTGTTGTAATGTAGGTGTTGCAATACAGCTGTAATTTCACAGTTATTGCAGTAGAAAGTTTATTTCATTTACTTTAGCAAAATTAATACTTTACTCCTCCCTGCTAATTGCACTACAGTTGGCAGTAGTCAATTAATGAAGTACAGTTCTACGTCCACATTCATTGCAATACAATCTTTATTATATATACCTAATGGCAGGTAATGGTTTAATCTTTCTTGCTTATCTGACTATAGATTGTGAAATACAACTGTACTCACCACACTCACGTCACGACCTGGCCAAGTGTGTGGCAAGCACCTCAACATTTCAAGCCCTCTCCTCTGCAGCTGTTGGGAGAGAAGGATACTATTATGCATACCAGTTTAGCAGACATTCAAGATTAGATATTGGTGAAACACAGGTAATGGTACTTGCACACATGTGGGACATTCCCAACCTGGAATTCTTGGACCCAAGTGTCCAAAAGAGACCCCTTCCTTCTTTTCAGGTCATCGTGGTGCAGACAACACTGCTCACCTGTGCGGGGGATAGCAGTTGCACTGTTGAGGTCCTTTGCCATCCAGTCCCAGACCTCCGCCTTGCATTCTGAGCCCTGGTAACCTCCCTGCATCAGCCAGCCCTCATTTTTTTACAAGGAGTCCAACCATGACTCTGGACTCCTGAATGCCCCAACACTGTTCCTGAAAGTGTGAACTCTCTCAAATGCTTGCTATAGTGTATTTCTCAGTAAAAGCACTCTAATGGATTATGCTATATTCCTGCCTGTTAAGCTTAATATAGCCTGTTTCCCCTCTTACATGGCACTTTTTAAAAATGTGGCACATCACTTGGCATTGCACAAATCAGCACAGCTGAGCTAAGCAGTGCTTAAACTGGCAATGCTTAGCAGTGGTTAGCAGTGTGCAAACCAGCTAAGCACAGACATGCTTTGCCAAGCATTGCTAAGCAGTGCATAAACATAGATTGTTTAAGCAATGTTTAGCAGGTCTTAACATGTCTTAGCAGAGCTTAGCTGAGTGCAGCAGATCAGGATTGAAAAATAATCACAATAATTTTTCTTTGGAAAATAAATGTTTACCTTACCTTTTATGTATTCAAATCCTGCACCTACTGCACATAAGGACATAACTCTAACCACTTGGCTACATGGATATGTGGAATGCTGCTATACTTTTACGTATACCTCTGAGCTATCTTTAAGCACTGTTAAGCACCATGCTGCACCACACAAACCCACTAAGCTATCCTTAAACTTGACCTTTGCTTTACTAATTAATGCATTCAGTTTCTATATTTAGATGTCTAGCACTTGTCACTTGCTGCTCTCCATGCTATGCAAACTTGAAAAAAAATACATTAATATAATGCAATTGGTGAGTACAGGGGGTGGTTGTTCATCTGCGGGCACAGTTAGTCACACACTCCCTATACTGATTCAATAACCATGTTCCATGTCTCTCCCTCAGCAATGTTCCATCATTAATATGCATGGCATGCCACTAAGCAGGAAACGCATACACGGACACAGTAATTATAAGTTTTTATACAGTATTGCAACAACAGCATTTATATTTATTGTAAATAAATTTAATTAGCCCCTAAATTAATTTATGGAGCTCTCTGATTTTTTTTTTTTTGTTTTGTTTTTGTGAAGGTACAGGATTTCAGGTTTTAGGCTGTGGGTGAAACTTCTGAGGGACCTTCCTCTTACTTACACAGTTTTAGGGGCACAGAAGTAAAACAAATATAAATTGCAATATAGAGAATATATGGATATGCTGATTGAAACTAATGTTTTTAGCTAGTACTGAAACAGTGACAGCTGTCTTTATTTGACCTAAAGTGTTTCAGACTATGAGTGCAAGTTTTAAAAAAGCTTTTACTTCTACAGCTTTGGAGAAATGTAGTCTTTTTTTTCCACATAATTTTTATTGATTTTGATAAATACAGGTGTAACAAAACTATAAACAATGAGAATAAACCTAACTATATACAGTGTCCATAACAGATATGCTTTTGTCAATACATTCACATTTTATCTAACAATTTTTTAAGTTTTAACCATGTCAGTTATGTGTCATTTTTGAGGTTCTTGAAGTTATAGTCAACAATTCTCTATTACATACAGTTTTGGCCAGTGATATAAATTCCACACATGATAGAATTTTTTTACTTTTCCAATTTGAGGTAATGTTTTTTCTTGCTATTGCAAGGAGGGACCAGATGAGGTGCATTTGTGCACCTGGAATGTGCGCTGGTATCAGAGCGTTAAATAATAAAAGTGAGTCAGTCACTTCACATTTATCCGACCACAATGCTTTTATAAAATATTTAAATTTCAACCAGAAAGGGATTACAGTTTTACAGTCTATAAACATATGGGCCCAGTCAGCACATACTGCTTCTTCACATTTCCAGCATTCAGATATTTCATTTCCCAACATCAGTGCCACTTTATGAGGCATAAAGAAACTCTAGTGAATGAACTTCCATGTGTAGATTTTCCAAAAGGAAGATGATGTAGTATTACTAACTGATTTAAGTATTATTGTTTTCTCCTTTTTCTGAAAATCTGAATTTATTAACCTTTTCTGTGTAATTCCATAGAGATTCATCTAAGGTTTGTATGTCCGTTCGTAGTGTCCTATATAATCTTGACACTGAAAACCCATCATTATAGCATAATGTATTAATTTCACAAAAAAGTGATAGAATTTTGGGTCTAGATGTGGATTTCACTATTTGACTTATTTTGAATTAATTTACTATATACTGTCTGAATGTTTGTATGTTTAGCCAATTGTTTTGGATTATGTTATATCTTGCTATGAGGAAAGTGGCATCCTCTATATAATTGGAGTCAATAAACTGATACCAGAATACTAATCCATTTCCTTTCATTTGTCCTATTTTTTTCATGTTGTAAGAGACATTTGTTTATAAATGCTATAGGAAACTTTAAAAATAAAAGGTCTCTCATCTTGTAATCTTTGTTCATTATTTGTTTAAAGTTCTTTGCTATGTAAGCTTTTACTACTGTCGAGCAATGGTTCACTGATTGCTGCCTACTGCTCAACCCTAAAAAAAAACAAACTGCTATTGTTCTCACCTTCCCATAGATCTACCCCTCTTAACTTTACTCTTACTTCCATTGACAACACCATTATTTTCCCAGAAACGACTACCAAACTACTAGGAATAACCATTGACATCAACCTCAGCTTTGATACGCATATCAACAATACTATCAAATTAGTTAATAAGAAAATAGGTTCCCTTTACAGAATCAAAGCCTTCCTTTCACCAGAAGCAAAGACAATCTTAGCCAGATCCCATCTAACCTCTTCTCTACTATATGCATCTGCCTTATTCACTAACCTCTCCAAAAACAATATCAATAAACTAGCACAATCTTAAGAGAACTAGGTTGGCTTGAACTCCCTAACCAACTCCTATTTCAACAATTCCAAATAGCTCATACAATCCTATACCAACCAACTAAAACACCCATACTCACTAACCTCATTTCACCTTACAAAAACCTGAAGCATCTACGTTCTTCCAACAAGCTACTGATAAATATTACCAAACCTAAAAATTCTGCTGGAGATTGCCTCTTTTCCAACTCTGTTGGAAAAATGTGGAATAAATTACCCTCTGACATCACATCTTTGTGCTCTCTCTCACTTTTTAAAAAACAAGTAAAAAATCATCTCAACAATCACTGGCTATGCTCCTGCACCAACCCAGGTTAACTCACTCCTTCCTCTTCTATCCTCTCTATCCTTACAGTAATATTATATGTATGCTTTCTGACAAAAAAAACAAAAATTTACATGATATTTTGTTTGCAATTTTTAAATTAATGATCCCTACTTACTGCTTTTTTTTTGTAAAATTGTATTTAACAATGTCTATGTTCTGTTTCCTATATGTTTTTTTTTATATCTGTAATTTACCCTTGGAGCTTTTCTCTCCGGGCCTCTACTGAAAATGGACATATATCCAGCTAGACTAGCCCAGTCAACAAATGTAAAATAAAAATAAAAATAAATAAATGTAGTTAAAAAAGGGAGAGAAGTTTTCTTTTTACTTGTATTATAGCAAAAGTTTTTATGACCAGATAAACTTTTCTGCTACAAAAAACAAATCGTTATTTATTGTTTCCCCACTATTATCAACTAATATTGTTTTATGTAAGTTTTTCCATTTAGATGTGCACTTATAATATAGCCATTGACTTATAACATTAAGAATGATTGCTTCTGCATATAGTTCTAAGTGTGGAAAAGCTATTCCACCCTCTTCCCAATTTATGTCATGCCATGTGTGACTAATTCTTAGTTTTTTTAAAAACCATAGGAATTTAACTAATAAAGAGTTAAGTTGTTTCATTAATATTTTGGAAGGAGAAGCTATTATAGTTTGGAATATGTACAAAATTTTAGGTAATATAATCATTTTAACGAAGGTTAACCTTTCCTCCATGGTAAAGAACATTTTATTCCATTTGTTTAAGTGGTCCTTGACAGTGTTTATTAACATTGTGCAATTTATTTGTATACTATCTTTCCAATTTGATTTTATATATATCCATAAATATTTAAACATAGTATTCGCCCAATTAAAATTATTATATTTTTCCAGGATAGGGTTTATTTTTTGTTCAGCAAAATAGTTTCAGTTTTGTTATGATTAAAATTTAGACCTGAAATCTTTTCAAAATTATGTAGAGATTTTATAATGTGTTCAAGTGAAGAGTGTATGTCCCCAATTGTTAATAAGATGTCATCAGCAAAAAGCTGAATTTTAGAACTATAGTTTGCATTAATATAAATATACTTATCTTGTCATTAGTTCTTATATAATTAGCTAAGGGTTCCACTGATATAGCAAATACTAAGGGTGATAGAGGACACTCTTGCTTGGTGCCTTTCAATATTTTAAGAGGTCCTGATAAAAAAGCTCCAATTTTTAATATATGATATAGAAGTGGTATATAATTTGCTTAACAATTTTATAAAATCTGAGGAAAAATTGTACATTACTAATACTTTAAATAAATATGGCCAACTTATAGAATCAAAAGCTTTATCCAAATCCAAACTAATGATTGTTAATTCCTTTTTTTTGCTTGCATAGTCTTTTAAGGTTAGAAGTCTAATGACATTATCTTTGACCTTTCTGTGCAAGATAAACCCTGTTTGATCATCTGTTCTTATTTTTGGCAAAAAGTGATTTAATCTATCTGCCCGACAATGTAAAAATCTTGTAGTCCACATTGAAAAGAGAAATAGGGCAATAAGAAGTCACTAGATTAGGGTCTTTGTCATGCTTTAAGATGGGTGAAATCATGGCATACTTCCATGAAGGGGAAGCACTGTCATTCTTTCTGAATTCTTCAAAAGCATCAATTAAAATCCTTAGAGTCTCATCTGGAAGTATCTTATATATTTCTCCTATTAGTCTATCAAGACCTGAAGCCTTATTGTTTTTAATGTTTTGTATTATTTCCTTAACTTCTTTTACTGATATTGGTTTCAGTAGTCTAGTGTTTTGTTCCTTTGTTATTTTTTTATTTATGTTGTCTTTCAAGAATTTGTCCTTTAAAGTGTTGTCAGTATTATTTGGATTGGCGCTATTCACTTTCTCATAATGTGTTCTAAAGGCCTCTAATATTTCTTTTAGATCAGTTATATGTTTAGGTTTCTTCTTGGAATTATCTATAACTTCTTTAATATGATTGGTGTTTGTCAAGCTTTTAGATTTAACTGCAAGTCTATGCATATTTTTAGGATTGGTTGAATAAGTTTGTAGTTTTAGTCTCTCTAGATGTATTGCTACTTTGTGATTCAAAATCTCTGTGCACATCAGGCTCAGTTGTTTTATTTCAGAAATTCTAGCAACATTTTTTGTGTCTAAGTTCTTTTTTAATATATCAATTTTTGATTGTATTCTTATTAACTCCATGTCCCATTCCTTCCCTTTGTTTAGATACCAACTTTTAGTTTTACCATATACATATGATTTTAATGTATCCCAGAGTATAATTCTAGAAGTCTCATTATCATTGATATCAAGAAAGGATTTTATTTCTTTTAACAGCCATTCTCTAAAATTCTTTAATTTAGTAATATATGCAGGTAGACTCTGCCAGAAAATCAGGTCCCTAGGTGTTATGAGTATTTTAAAGAAGATAGTGTTGTGATTGGATAGTGCACATGAACTAATCATAACCTCATGTATCTTGGATATTAAGTCATTGGTAACAAATATCTTAGCTATAGTTGTTTGCGTACCAAACCTATAAGAATAATCTATATATTGAAGGGATTCTGACTGCCTTATGAGATAGATATCCCTCATATTTGAAGCACTAATTAAATTGTTTAGCTTTTTGGCTTTGGCCGACAATCTAAACTTACCATTTTTAGTAGTGTCATTCTTAGAAAGGATAAAATTAAAGTCTCCTGCACATATGATGTCTCCTTTAGCTTTAATTGAGATTAATTCTAAATATTTATTTGCTGTTTCTGCTCTGATACCAGGTATCCAGTATATGTTAACTAAAGTGATATACTTTCTATTTATCTTCAATGTTACCATACTCAACATACCATTTTTTGTCTGAATATTAATCAATAACTTTAGGTACAGGTAGGGATTTTTTCCACAATATCATAGTTCCCCTTCTCTTTGTCTGGTAATGCGAGACAACAAGCATTGAGTATCCATTAAAAACATTCTATTCACATCCTTTTCTAATAAATGAGTTTCTTGTATGATAGCAATGTTCACTTTGTTTTTTTTTTTACGATATTTACTTAAACTTTCTCTCCTTATATTGTTATTAAGGCCACTGATATTAAGTGAAACACATTTATATTCAGACATATTTGAAGACACACTTTTGTGTTATATATTCTATTATGGACAAAAATATAACTTTAAACATATCAGATATATATTTATAACTATATACAACTCCAAATATGGAATATGATATTCCTGGTTCAATGAGCAAGTCATTGAAGCCACCTTCTACCATCCTACAGCCGTTGACCTTTATCAGTCTAATGCTTCTGCCTTGTTTTAGTGACTAGCACAGTATGGATCAAAATATGCCAACTATCCTAATATGTATAGTACAACTAATCAACTTATTAGGGTGCCATTAAATTACATATTAATTACCTCAGTCAGACAACTATGAACATAAAATAAAGTAGCTAATAGCAGTGACACAAGCCATTCTATCTTCAAAAGGTAAAGGCTCTAAGTCTATTCAATAGTAGAACATGTGTTACTCATTACTGTTAATGAAATGAGCAAATAAATTTATGCTTATATTATATTAGAGATTCTGACTTAATAGCACATTTATAACAAACCCTCTATATTTTGTAATTGATATTAAGACTTTGTAATAAAATGTAATAGACATAATGATGTCCTAATATTAACTTAGGTAGTATTTAACACATATTTCAAATGAGTACAGTGAGAATTATATATTTACTAAAACTTTTCATATCAGCTTTTGCTGAACACATCATAACATTGTAAAAGAATTGTGAGGAACAAGAGGGAGATGCCTCTAATAATGCTTAACCTTATCATGTCCTGCCATTCACTTGTGTAAGGAATGTTTCAAATTTCCCCTATTATATCTCCTTACTTTTGTATATGAATATATATATATATATATATATATATATATATATATATATATATATATATATATATATATATATATATATATATATATATATATATTAGTATGTCTATGTTAATGCATACATCTTCTGGAACTTGCATATGAGTAACGTCTGAGGTCTGAATTAGTAGATTTGCACACTTTCATCAAGTTGGCATATAGCTGAATAAAGCATCACATATGTACACTTCTAAATATATAGGTACCATTTTATCTTTTTCTTTTCCTTTTTACCCATCATTGCATAAACTTCTAAACCAAGAGTACAGAAATATTTCATTTTACTTCTATTAAACAGCTTCAGTTTACCCTGGTCATTTTAGACATTATAGGCTTATAAACAACTATCTACATCTATCAAGTTAAACATGTTATTTTCATATTCAGAATGCTTTACTGAATAAACTTATAAACAATAACATTTCCAGTACCTTTTCCTGCTCAGTTTCGAAGGGGGTTGCATTTCTGAATTTTAGATAAGCTCATACAGTCTGTTGTGAAACCCAGCTACTGACATCTGGCATCCTTTCTGTCACACAGCATCACACAGTGATGACGAAAGTTCAAAGGTCACACAGTTCTTTCCTTTATGCTGTAAATCAATAGGAAAGCCACTGTGTACAAGAAAACAGCTGTACTGCACTCAAGGCTCTAAGTTAGTGAAGCTTCTGAACATTCTTGGGGTAAAAAGTGTCTTGAGGGTAGTATTAGCAAGTTTTTGCATCTGGATAAGAAAAACAGGAACTGAACATGCACAACCACCATGCTGAAGGTAAAAAGGAAGCTATCATGTTAATGGCACCTACCACAGATAAGTTAACAGTGCCCACTATATTGATAAATATACTATAAAGGCACTATGGTTTTAAACATATTGAATCAGCTGTAAGCATAAAACATCAATGTCTCTACATTTCTACCCTCAAATTCAGTATAGTATAATGAAAACAAATCTGTCTGCACTTTAAGAACTGCATTTTTACTGTCCCACCTTTTACTGTCCCCCCTTTTTTATGTAACCCACAGTGCACAACACCATTAAATAGAAAGTATAAGTTATTACTTTCACCTCCCAATTGTAGTTTTACTCAGTGGATACTGTGCCTCCAGGATATTATATACTTTATTTCTTTATGGTTTTAATCTACATAAAGGCACAATGGATATATGTATAGAAAGTTGTCAGAATACCATGGAGGGATAGTTTCTTGTCCCAGAGACCTCCCATATTCTGGAACAAACTACCTATCTATATCAAACAAAGCTTCTCATTAGCACTCTTCAAGAAAAATCTTGATGATTGGATGGGAAATAGGAAATTCACCATGGGATCACCTCTGTGACTTGGTTCAATAGGAAAATAATTTTCTTGGGTGGCGAAAGCGAGGGTACCTTTTTGGCTAGGCTTATATAGGCCCTAGGGCCAATAGTCTAGTACCTACCTATGAACAGCAGCACTTAGTGTCTATGCAGGCTTCTAATCAAGTGATAAGCAACTAGATGCAATTTAAACAGCCTGTTCATATAGATTTCTATTTTATAATCACCAGTGAGATAAAAAATAAAAAAGAAGAAGAATATCTTACCTTTATCTTAGGGCTTGTTCAATTGTTTTTATAACATTTAGATAAATTTTGTTAGATGGATAATATTACATGCAAAAATTAGTAGATTGATTTCCCTTTTAATTTTTATTAGTTTTGTCATTTGTAAATAGTTTGTCATTGATAGCTTGTCTTTTCAGACCTGGTAGTGGAATATCCATATCTTCTATTTTGTCTAACAGTTTGTTTTTCTTAACAAAATCTGTTGCTTCTTTGAGGTTGTTAAATATTTTTTGACCATCTGAGAGGGTACTCTTAATTCTTGCAGGGAATAAGATCTGAGCTTTTATATCAGCAGTTTTCAAACTTTTGATGAGAGGGACACATTCTTTTCTTTTTGTTATTGTAGTGGAAGTATAGTCATTATCAAACCTTATATTTTTCCCTTTGAGTTATACTGGATTTCCTGACCAAGCTGTTCTCAGTACTAGGTCTTTGTTCTGTGTTGATACAACTTTACTATAATAGATCTCACTACAGCCGGATTCTTGGAAAGAGATGTGCTGGATAGAGACCTGTGAGAACTCTCAATCCTATATGAGAAGGACTCAGGAATGTTCAATATTTTGGGCAGCCATTCATTTAAAAACAGGACCATATTACTTCCTTCCATTTTTTTGGGTACCCCATATATTCTGATATTGTTCCTTCTTGATCTGGACTCCAGATCTTCTACTTTCTCTAATAATTGGTTGTTTTGTTTTAGAAGGAATTCTATCTGAGTGTCATTTTCCATCTGTGTCCCATCAATGTCATTTACAGTTTCTTCTATGGCTGCTATTTGGTCAGAATGCTTAGTAATAATTTCCTTCAGGTCTTCTATTTGTTTCTTACTTTCCTTTTTCATGTTCTCCATAATTTTTTGTAAGTTATCCATTTTCATAGAGAGGTCCTGGATGCTGGAAATTATTGTGTGAAGTTCTTTTTTTTTTTAATTGTCTTGAGGAGAGGCTCTTGCATGACTTATGGTTATATCTGGTTGTACTAAGCTGTAGAACTTCTGACAAGAGATTTCTTGATAAACATGTCTGAAAACTTGGGTTCTTTGTAGATAATCCACAATATCAAGAAATATAACTTGTGAGAAAAAACTTCAATTTTTTTTTTAAGTTAGAAAATAAATATCCTGTCAGAAACAATCTTTACAGGCAGAGCATCAGAAGAGTACTGCTATCACCTAGGCATCTTAGCCATGCCCCAAGAAATGTAGTCTTGACAACAATATCACATTGTCAATAGATGAGCAAGTGGAATTACTGGTTATTCTGTCTTGCAGTCTGTGTGATATTATTGTACTGTAGGAACAATTTAGAAAATTGATTGTGAGGCAGTTATGTCACAGGGTGTCCCTGACAGTTACTGGCAGCCAGTTGGATTTTTGCAGTGAGTACCAGTGATTTTCAAAAGAGCCTCCTAAGGATATGAGTCTACAGATTCTGTTTTGTGTCTCCTGGAAGTTATGTGTGTTCTTCACTGATATCAGTCAAAAAAGGGTAGGTATGATTCTATTTTGGGTAATTTCATTTGTAAATCCAGAGCTTTAGATGATTCTACTGAATGTAAATCTGAGAAATTATATGCTAGTCTTAGGTGGATGAATACTGTTTTTGTCATATTTTGCAAGTGTGATAAAAGTTAGTTGTTGATCAAGAGCTATACTCAGGTACCTTTACTCTATAATTATAGGTGTGGGTAACTATACCTACCACCTAGTTACAGTTATTCTATAATTACAGGTGATGGCAGCTATACCCAGGTACCTTTATTCTATAATTATAGGTGTGGGTAGCTATACCTCGTTACCATTATTCTATAATTACAGCTGATGGTAGCTATACACAGGTACCTTTATTACACAGGTACCTTTATTCTACAGTTATAGGTGGTGGTACCTATACCCAGGTACCTTTATTCTATAATTATAGGTGGTGGGAGCTACCCAGGTAGCTTTATTCTACAGTTACAGATGGTGGTACCTATATCCAGGTATATTTATTCTACAATTACAGGTTGTGTTAGCTATCTATAACTATAGGTGGTACTATACAGTGCTTAATGGCAGGTTAAATTACTGAGTTTGATGGCTGCCAAATAACATAGTGTATATATATATATATATATATATATATATATATATATATATAGAGAGAGAGAGAGAGAGAGGGAGAGAGAGATACATATGTGTTTTTTATTACCGCTTACCACAACTTGCATATCAGTCAGGCAGTTTTAAAGTGAGGAACTGAAGTCAGTTAGTACTGTAAAATGATCTATGTATGTAGCCAGACTACAGAATGATTGTGTCTTGAAAATATAATGTAGAGATCACCTGGCATGATGGTGAAGGTCTTCACCACCTGTGCACATGGTACAATGTTCAATCCTGACCTCGGTCTAATCCCTGTTTGGAATTTGCATGTTCTCCCTGTGTCTCTTTGGGGTTCCCCTCCACTTTGGAAACGGATTTAGAATGTTTTCATCTCAAACAGCATAAAGTTGAGCTATGAGCAGCAAGACAGACTACATGGTGTCCTATGGAGGAAGAGTGGTATAAACCAACTGCTTTGGGCATCTACTTTGATGTGCAGTATCCTCATGATAGGAAAACATGGATCAAGGCTAGCTAATCTATGGTGTAAAATATAGCTCTAGGTGATTCGCTTATGTTGAATAATTTGACAGTTATATGTTGGTTGAGGACTCAACCTACACCATGGACCCATGCAAATATTGGGAGCAGTGTATATGCCACCATTGGCCAGTGTGTGCCCACTGTAAAGCCTAGCAGCCTTAGTTAATAAGCTACTAGCCAGCTGGTGTCCACTTGCCAAACTTGGGTTACCTGGAATAGCTCTGTTGAGTGAAAACTGAATGTAAAACCATCAACCTGCTGAACATGAACTAGAATTGCTACACTCAGTATAGGTTCACTGTCAGGACACAGTTTGGAAGTGGATGACATAATAGTAAGGAAAATGCTGGACATCCTCTATATCCAATAGACAAGATGGAATGGGAATGCAGCAAAGCCACTTGGTTTGAGATCCAGAGTCTTCTACTCAGAAGAAGGACAGGGTAGAAATGGTGTGGGAATTGGGTTGAGGGAGAGGCTTCCATGACAATAAGACTCCAGCCTAATGTTAGGGCTCCCTACAGCAGGGTTGTGACAATGAGGAATAGTGCATGACCTACTAGATCTTTCAGATTTACCTTTCAGCTCTATCTTTTTCATCTGAGGTGTTCTACAGTCTGTGTGAGATGACTTGAAATTTTGTAAACTGATTACATGTGTTACAGATAGGGCATGTCTGCAAACAAACTTGACTAAATTGACCATTTGGGCATGACAGAATAATATGCTGATAAAAAAACATCAAAAACTAAGCATATTAGATTTGGGAGACGTAAATTGAAAGGTGAATATTTAATAAAGCACACAGTGATTGAAACTGTAGATTCATTTAATAAAACTAACTCAAGATATTTTCTACCACTGAACTATGGATGAAAGCAAATCATTTAGCACTCAACCCCATTCAACTCTCATATACAACTCAATATTAAAATTCTATATGGAGCTCCACTACTAACTAATCTACAAATCTCCTGAAAAACAACTCACCTCATGCTACAATAAAATAGCCAAGTTCCTCTCTCCAACAACTAAAATGGGTAGAACTACCCCATCAGCTCTCCTATACACAACTATCCCTTGCTCACAAACTTATTTTCAACCCCTCCCTCTGTCCCTCGCTCTCTTCTGTGCTTAAAATGCAGAAACCTGGTAGAATATTAAGGTTCAGCAACCAAAATCTGCTTGAAGTGTACAAACCAACCCGTCCACCTGGCAAATACCTTCTCAACTCTCTATCTTCATCTATCCGTACTACCTTTAACCATCTTATGTTAAAAATACTTAAATACCCATCTCCTGGACTCCTGCTGACGTTCTTGACTTCTCTCTCTCATTATCCATAATTTCCCATTTCACTGTTCATCACTAATGAATACATAAGAATACTCTGCACTCTCATATGCTGAACCCTCTTTATTAAATAACTCTAGTAGAATTTAGAATTTATGTATAATTTGAGATAATCTGTCATCAGTTTTCCTTTAAAACTTAAATTTATTGTAACTGTTTTGCTTAGCATTTGATTTTTGCCTACTGTGACTTTAACAATGTTTAAATATGCCTAATACCTACTGTAACCTACATTGTCTGGAGCTTTTCTCCCCAGGACTCCATTGAAAATGGGTTCTTTTTGGCCCAATGGACTATCCTGGTAAACCAACTGCAAATAAATAAATAATAAAAATAAATAAATAAATAAATTTAAGGTCATGGGTATATGGGTAAATCCAGCTTTGACTTTTTCTAATCATATCAACAAATTGGTTAATGATAGTTATAGAGCTATAGGTTGTATAAAAAGATTTATAAAGTCTAGTAAATCAGAAATGATAAAGTCATTGTTTGTTAGTTACATTAGACCCAAACTTCAGTATGGAATAACAATATTGAAACCATATAAGAAAACAAGCATGAGCATTCTGGAAAGAGAACAGTAGAAATATACCAAGGGCATCCATGGATGTGAAAATTTAAGTTATTATGAAAGAATAAAATATCTAAATTTGTACAGTGTCTCAAAGAGATGTTTAAGAGGAGACCTCATGCAGGTATACCTGGCATTTAGAGACAACTAGCTCTGGTAATGCTTGAGGCGATCAAAAATTAATAAAGACTCATCAGACAATGTATGCAAATGATTCTTCAGAAATGAGCAGTGTACTAATCGGTTCTCTGAGAGAGCAGCTGATGTATGGAATAGACTACAAATTGCATTAAAGCGAGTGCTAGTTTAGATAGTTTTAAGATCAGCCTGGACACATATTATGGGAACACCTGTTTTGGAATATTGGCAGGCTAGAAGGGCATTAATGATCCTGCCTGAAATATCTGTATGTATTTATGTATGTATGTATGTATGTATGTATGTATGTAGATAAAGCAGGACAATTTGCATTAGTTTTAATTACAGGTGACTTGAATCCATATGTCAGGATAACCAGAACAGGCTATGAGGACTGCCAGGGTCCACATGTATTGGGCAATAGGAATAAACAAGGAGAGGACATTCTAGATTTTTTCTGGTAAATGGCTTGATAGCAACCAACACATGGTTTAGCAAAAGAGGCATTCACAAGATCACATACAAGAGTGGCCAACATGCAACTCAGCTGGACTTTCATCTAGTAAGTAAAGGGCACTGGAGTTGAATCAGTGATTGCAAAGTCATCCCCAGTGACACAGTATGTTCACAACATAAACCACTAGTTGCCACAATCAGCTGCAATCAGTGGTCAGAAAAGGCTCTAAGGTCAACAGAGACCAGGCTGAAAACCTGGAATATGACTGGAGAAAAAGCACAACAGTTAAAGGAATTAGTTGGGGTACTAGCACCTCAAGAAGAGGAAAAACGGTGAGCTGAAAAAGAATGGCAGCACCTCAAAACAGCATGTGTGAGGACTACAGAGCAGATATATGGTCAAGCCAGGTATTTAGAAATATATATAGAAAGCTGTTGGTCAAATTCAGAAGTCCAGCAACGCATCAAAAGAAGAAAGAAAGAGTGTAGGAAAATATTGGAGATAGAAAAGATGGACCAGGCTAGGAAGCAATGCTGGTTGTTCAACAAAGAAGCTAAGAAAGCAGTTGCAGTCACAAAGAACAAGACATCAGATGTACTCTGCCAGCTTCTGGAGAGTAAGTCAGTAGATGGCACAAATAAAGTGTATCAGATTGCAGGGCAGAGACAGAAAGATAAAGAAGATAGTCAGACACCCTTCATGAGGGATGCAAGCAAAACCTGCTAACCAGTCCAGACAGCATCAAAGACAGATAGAAGGAATACTTCCAGCAGCTTCTGAATGCAGAAAACCCCAGAGAAGCTCTACTGCCCCAGACACAGCCTACAATGAAGAAGAGGAGGACCCATCATACAAGAAGTGAAGACAGAACTAAAGAAAATGAAGTCAGGGACAGCCGCAGGCTCAGACGAGGTCACAGCAGATATGAAAAGATGCTGGGTGAGATAAGGGAGAAATGGCTCCTGAAGGTACTCATAGCAGTGTGGAGAGAAAGGGGTATCCCAGATGACTGGAGAATAAGCATGCTTGTGCCAGTATACAAAAACAAAAGGGGCATCTACAACTGTGGGCAATGCAGAGGTATCAAACTCCTGTACAATTGCATGAATTTTCTGGATAGGCCAATTGATAAATAAATATGCAAAGTAGTAGAAAATGAAATTGGAGCTGAGCAGTTTCAATTCAGATAAGGATGTGACACAACTGACTCAATGTTTGCAGTGGGACAGATAGTTGAGAAGAAGCTAGAGATGTGGAAAGTGCCAACTGGGCATTCCTAGACTTGGAGAATGTATATGACAAGATCTCGAGAAAGGTGATTTGGGCAGTCCTGCAGTGGTTTGAAGTCCCAGAAACATTGATAGAATTAGTGCTTGCTATGTACAAGGACCCAATTACTCAAGGGTGGACAGTGTCTATAGAGGGATTCCCAGTGGGAGTGGATGTGCACCTGACTCCATCTCTGAGTCCACTGCTGCTCATACTGGTAATGGACTACATTAGCAAACAGATTGAAGGAGAAAGGTCAGCAAAGTTATTGTATGCAGACAATGTGTTATTACTGGCAGACTCTAAGCAAAAACTTCAGCAAAGGATAGGGGCATGGAATGCAAAACTGAAGGCATATTGGATGAAACTGAGTACAGCTAATGCAGTTGTAATGACAGCAATTGGTGGAGTTCAGAAGAAGATAACTGATATAGAAGAAAAAAATAGTGGAACAGATTAACAGCTTCAAGTATCTGGAATGGCTGGTTGAGGAGAAGTGAAGTCTGAATGAGGAGGTCAAAGATAGAATCAGAGGGATTGCAGCCAACTGACACAGAGTATCAGGTGCGGTATATAATATGCCAAAGAATTTGAAAATTAAGGTATACAAAACAGCGGTGCTAGTGGTACTACTGTATGGCGTGGAAACTAATGCTGTTTATGCAGAGCAGATGAAGAAGCTGGAGGTGATGGAGATGAAGTGCCTGAAATGGGTGGTAGGATGTACAGTGTGGGATAGACAAAGAAATGAGGACATAAAAGCAGAAGCTAAAGTAGCTCCAATTGCAGATAAGGTCAAAGAGAACAGATTACAGTAGTTTGGGAACATGTGCAGAAAAGCAGAAGATAATCTATTAAAACAGATTTAGGGTAGACAGGAAGAAGGCAAGAAGAAACAAGGGCATTCAGCAAAGAGGTGGATGGATTGTGTGAGAGACAGCCCGTGACAGTCAGGCATGAGTGTCGAGGAAGGTAGGAGACTGGCATTGAATAGAGATAGATGGTGACAGTGACATGACACTTCGACTTCATGTAGAAAATAGTAAAAAGGGAATGATGATGGTGATGATGATTCAGCGCTGGTAAGTCAAAGAGTATATTGTTAATAGAAATAGAGAAGTGTGCTTTTCATAAGACTGCGACTAGTGGTACTGACAGCGTAATACTTTCAAAAATATAAGGCCTATGTTTAATGGCAAACGTTTTATTCCTTAGGTATAATAAGAAAAAAAAAACATTGTAGGGCACTGTCATGTACAGTACAAAAAGATAATTGACTGCCCCTAAGGTGCCTTTCAGGTTAAAATAAAATGCACCTGTTAACTATTCTTTCTCCTTCCCCTTAAAGATGGATTTTGCTATTGTAAAAAGTGCTGTTTGTATTTAATGTTTGTTATGAAATTTGTGTGATTTCTTTGAAAATATGTCAGAGTTTTAGATATATTCCCTTCACTTTTTTATAATAATGTCCCCATTATTTTTACTAGAGTTGATAGTATGGTAACTGGTCAATAGTCTGATTACAAACTCAAATTTTTAACTTTGGAGATTTGTCTGTGGTGGCACATTTGCAAGATTAAGGAGTTTTACCTGTAGTAAGTGTTAAGTTGATAATATGCTGGAGTGGTTTGTAAATCATCTTTGCAAACATTAGGATAGATTTTGGCAGCAGTGTTGAATGCTTAGCGTATCTACTGTATATGTTTAAGTGTTTATTAATTCATTCAAAACCTGCTTTGAGGAGATGGCTTTGAAATAAAATGGAGGAAACTCAGAAATCTTGAATATAATGCCTGATTTTGTGACAATGGCTGGCAGAAGCTTGATCAGTTTTCAGGGAGTGGGGGCAGTGTATATAAAGGATATTATGCCACTGAACAGCTGTGGATGCAGGGCGTCCTGACTATTTAAGGTGGGTTACAAGACTTTTGTCTTAATGTTCAAAACCCACTATAACTGTTTATGGGTGCCTCTACACAACAATTATCTGTTTCTAATTCAGGATGCATTTACTGTGTTTCTGGTGACTCATGCATATTGTCTAAGGCTGTGATATGTTAGACTGTTGTTTGTGTTGTATGTTACTGTTTTCCTGAGTTTCTAAGAAACATGACTTTGCTTTAGAAGATTCTGGTTGTCAGAAGAAAGCTGGCGGCATATATTTCGTTTGATTCTTGTTTTGCATGGAGGAAGGGACTGTTTTGTAGGGATTCTACAATGTTCAGAAAGGTATTGAGTGGTCTTGTATTTTTAATAACATTGCATATTATGCCACAATTAAATGTTCCAAGTCCTGTCTCTAATATGTGTTGTGATGTATCAATGATAGGTCTTGTGCAGATTATTTTTGGTTAGGTTTTATGGTATTTGAAAAAATGATAATGGTCCAAATAATGAGGAGGTTATTGTCTGATATGATATTCTTGTCAGTTTGATTACCATTTTGGTTCCTGATGGGACCTATGTAAATGTGAGTTTTGTTGTCCTATCCAGTTTACATTCAGATCTCCATCTGATAGCAATACTCTGGTATGTGCTTCTTGAAGGCTGATCCACTCTGAGAAAAGGGATCCAGTATGCAGGGAAGGTTGTGCTGAACAAGTGAATCATAAATGGATGACTATGAAATCTGGGACCATGTACTAAAAAGGTAATTTTTTCAGGGATAAGAATAGGTCTTTTCTCACAAATCTTTCAATTTGTTTTTATAAGTGGCTTTTACTTTATGATTTGCCTGTTCAGCAAGCCATTGCTTTCATTTATGACAGTGTATGAGCGAATGACTAAGGATCCATTTTATACACTACTTTGAAAAACAACAATTTAATCAAAGTTTATTGGCTTAAATGTTTTTTAGCATGGTAAATAATAACTGATATTGTAAAAAGGTATATGTAGAGAATCAAATTAAAAAAATGACCAGCACAGAGTTCACCATCCAAATCTCAAATTAAGTGAAAAGGAGATTAAAGTAAATACAATACAGAGTGATGAGATTTATTGCGATCTTGAAAATATGTTCTAGCTTTTTATTGTTATCCTCATAAAATAATTCAAATATTTAATTTTATCATATTTAATTTTATCATTATAGGAAAGAGTATAAAGATACATTGTAAGTTGCACAATCTATAGTACCACCACTCACTGCCCATGTGTGCCTCCATTCTTGAACTTATCTACCTTTAATCTGCTTCTCTGATGCAGAACTGGACAACTATGCTATAATGCATAAGGAGTCTTATTATACATAAAAATATCTTAAAATTAAGAAATAGACTTTTTTAATAGTTTGAATCCATAATAGTAATACTTAGTACTGGCTCATGATTCATAACATTTTATACTTCTCAACTATAGTTTGAAAACTGCAGCTGTGCACTTATAATAAAATTATTACAGTTGTAGGTAAAATCGCATGTCTGAATACTGCAAGATTTTTATTACTTTGCATTCTTCCTGAATAAAAACCAGTATAATAGATTAGCTTGCCTGAACTACATTATTACCTGGTCATTCCTTGGAACCTTGTCAGCTTCTCCTGAAGGTATCTTATACACACCTTGCGTGTTCCATTGTCCTTCATGCATATTATTCATATATTATTAATAAGTACATTTTATATCTCATTGCTTTAAGTTTATTTTACATAGAAGTCTCCTCAAAAAAAAAAATACACTTTTGAAGTAGAACCACTTATTTGATCATGTGAATGAAAAAAATTGTGCTTACATATCTACCCCATTAATTGTCATGACATTTACAAAATGGTTGGGGATTCTCACATTACATGACTTGCTCATCCTTTAAACCATAATAAACACATACTCTCCTTTGAGTCATTGACCTGGCTTAGCTAATTTGTGAAAAAAAACACAAGCCTGACATGTATCTGTCCTTTTCCCCTCTAGTAATACTAAAAGTTCCCTCATTTTATAGTTTGAGACAAACACATCACTCTAAACATACAAACTACAGCCATTTATAACAAATATCCAAAATGACAGGTTTCCTTTTTTATTCATTGGCATGTCCATGCTAACTTGTGGTGTGACTGGCATTAAGAATCCTTCCTCATCATCAACAACTCTCTTTCCAGTCTGATCCAGTCAGCTAGAGTTCTTCATTATTGTCTGTTATTCACTTAATAATTCTGGTAGCGGCCTGAATCCAGATTTTTCAGAAGACAGTCTTTTTTTTTTATGAAGGTCTCTCTCTCTCCCCCATTCTTTTTTACACTTATGACAACCAGATATATTTTCCATGGATAAGGTCATCAGTTCTGCCACATTTGATTTATATTGTCCAACATATACATTGTGTTACACAAATGCTGCCAGTC